>NC_066544.1:10238277-10343277 GCF_024679095.1 Eriocheir sinensis
CCTACCCCGCGCCTGTCCATTGTTTTATCAAGTGACTTATCTTGTCGAGGTAAAGCCTGGAAGGTTCACTGCCCTCACAACACGAGCGTGAGGGAACGTCGAGGCCCAGCTCGTGCAGGGGCCTTGTGACTCATCTTCCCCCGCTACCTGTCATCCGCCGCATCCCCTTCCTCCCCGACGGGCGACGGCTGGGGAAGTCTTTTGTGTTCGTGCTGCGTCATGGTGGGGGAATTTTAGCCCTCCCCAGTGACAGCACCAGCAGACCCATGCAGCCGAGGCAGGTGCATAGAAAATTAAACAACCTGTTCGTATTACTTTCATACTTATGTCGATACTGGTCTCGTTAATTTGTGAAGGGTAGTCTGTGAGACGCAATGTTTTTATTTTTTTATATTATAGAATATTTAGTGGTAATTTAGGTTCCGTTGATGCGTCAGTCCTCCGTGAGTAGGCTATCACTCCATCGATCACCACACCAGTCACCACAGCCGGGTCGATAGGTATCACACGCGACTCCCTTTTGTGTCCTGCCTCCTGTGAGTCGCCCCGCCGCCGCCGCCCCGCCAAGTGGGTCACTGTGCCGCGGAAAAACAACCACGCCCTCCCACTTACGGTCACTCACGAAAACAGGCCAGACACACACACACACACACGAAGGGCTCTAATCTTTTAATACCACGGATGGGAAGTTTGGGTCAGATATCATCACGGTTGTCCCAAGGCATGTAATTGACGCAGTTTAGTGAGGCTTTGTCATGATGGGTGCTCATCCATCACGGGCTCAAGGGCTAATGCGACACACGGAGACGAGCACGGAAGCGACGCGCGGCTATCGTGCGTGGCCCAACTTCACTTACGTCACCCTAGCGCCTCCGTGGAGCAGTGGTTAGGGTGCCTAGCTACGAATCCTCGAGCCCCGGTTCGAATCCCTGTCCGGGCAGTCCGCGTGCAGTTCACCTAGCCGTTTATCTTCCCTTTCAGGCTAGTCGATAAGGAGTACCTGGGTAATCCTGAAGGTAAACTGTGGCAACCCCGGACTTTACAATGGCCCGTGCCCCGGGGGAAATGGAGTCTTCCCACAAGGTTCAAAGGCCCAATGCGGCCACGCGCAGCTGTAGTGTATGCCCCTAACCTTAACTATAGACTTCTCAGCAGCTCCGTGGTGTAGTTACCGGGATGGATGGTTGCTCTGGGCAGACACTGACTACCTTTCATGCAATCTCCTCTCAGCACTATAAAATGAAGTGAACTCATGGGGAAATAAAATGTACCAGGTATCAAAGGACTTACAGGAGTCTAGTCCGAGGTCAAAAAAAAAAAAAAAAAAAAAAAAAAAAAATTGGGGGGCAGTGATGTATGGATGATACAGTACTTGGAGAGTTGTAGGTTAATAAGATGGTAAAAGCAAGTTTAGGGCATGGTTCCGTTGAGTGAGGGGCAGTGTTACTCTCCAAGCTGTAGGGATTCTTAAACTAACTAAACGGAACTTGATGGAGGTGGGTTTAAGGAGCGAGCGAATTACTGGGCAAATTCAATGTGTTAGTAAGCATTTGAATAGGATGTTTATGACTAAAGCAGACAAACTTACTGGTGTTCAACTTTAGCTTCACAAGTTTTTAGTCACCTCCCCCTGTGATGCTGTGGTGAGTGTCCCTGACTAAGAATCTGACTGGGCAGTTGGTGCAGCTCAACCACCTGTTCATCTTTTCAGAATTGTCAATAAATGCATACCTGGGGAAACCTGGGGAAGGTAAACCGTATGTTGAACTGGCCCTGTGTCAGATTAACCCGGTAGCAGCAATGGGCCAAATTTGTGGCTTTACCGTGTGGCAGCAACGGGCCAAATTTGTGCCATGATATTAACCCCCCAAAATAGACGATACATAATCTGATCACAAATGCCTTTATATATATTATGAAATGGTTTGTGTGGGGGGTGATTTTTTCTCATTTTTCTCGCTTGGAGGGACCATTAAGAAACATGATCCCCGCTGCTACTGGGTTAATGGTTCTCTCCCTCCATAGGCTCAAAGGGCCAACAGAATGGAGAGTTGCACTGCCCCCATGCACAGCTATAGCATATGCTCCTAACTTTACCTTGCATGTAAAGTATCTCAAGTAAGCAACCTCTTCATTTTATCTTCCACCCTCTGTGGCTCTCATATATATACCTTGTTCTTTCCCTGGGCTGGCATTCCTGAACACATGGCCACGGCAGAAATCACTCTCTCGCCCCACTGTCCAGTACCCAATATTTCCTTTTTGTTCCCTTCACCCCACACAGCCACAGGGAGAAAAGAAGCAAGGAAAGAAACCAAATAATGACTACCATTTATTTAAGCACGATTGATGTGGAATATACCGCAAATGCACAAACACATACAAATACTGGTATGCAAAAATAGAGCTTCAATTAAAAGGTCGTGGCGAAATGAAGAACTTGCTGCACTCCTTTACAGGAGAGGATGGAGGAGGAATGTCATGTTTTAGGACTGGAACGAATCATGTCATGGCCCTAGAACGTTGCCTTTCCTTTTCAGTGCTTAGATTGTCTTTATTTTCTTGAGTCTTCCTTTTTAATATATTCACGTCACTGTACTTTTTTTTATATATTTATTCATTCATCACGTGCTTTAAAAAATGACCATATATAAACTAAAATAGAATAGCTTCCTTGCCAATGAAAGTTAAACAATAAAAATCATACGGAGGCACTGGTACACTACAACTTAAAACACAAACCTGATGCATGTTAGTGATGATTGTTACTGGAGGTTCCTATTCTTTGCATTCACCGTGAAACAAGAGAAACGAGCAGGACTGACACATCAATGCTCCTCTCATCAATCTCTTGTTTACCATGGTGACTGTTCCTTCAATTAATATCTTAGGGACAGGAAAGGGAGTGAGAGGGAGTGTTGTTCCTTCAATCAATATCTTAGGGACAGGAAAGGGTGAGAGGGAGTGCGGTTCCTTCAATCAATATCTTAGGGACAGGAATGGGAGTGTGGTTCCTTCAATCAATATCTTAGGGACAGGAATGGGAGTGTGGTTCCTTCAATCAATATCTTAGGGACAGGAATGGGAGTGTGGTTCCTTCAATCAATATCTTAGGGACAGGAATGGGAGTGAGAGGGAGTGCGGTTCCTTCAATCAATATCTTAGGGACAGGAAAGGGAGTGTGGTTCCTTCAATCAATATCTTAGGGACAGGAAAGGGAGTGCGGTTCCTTCAATCAATATCTTAGGGACAGGAAAGGGAGAGAGGGAGTGCGGTTCCTTCAATCAATATCTTAGGGACAGGAAAGGGAGTGTGGTTCCTTCAATCAATATCTTAGGGACAGGAAAGGGAGTGTGGTTCCTTCAATCAATATCTTAGGGACAGGAAAGGGAGTGTGGTTCCTTCAATCAATATCTTAGGGACAGGAAAGGGAGTGTGGTTCCTTCAATCAATATCTTAGGGACAGGAAAGAGGGAGTGAGATGGAGTGCGGTTCCTTCAATCAATATCTTAGGGACAGGAAAGAGGGAGTGAGAGGGCTTGCAAACTATAATTTTTAACTTAAGCAAAACCGAGAAATAAAAAAATAAAAGAAAAAAGAAAAATGAAAAGGGACGAATGACGCATCACCCCGTCAACCCTCCCACCAGAGATGCAACTTCCAGTAACAATGCAGATTAGTTAAGGTTCTGCAGATCTCCTTTCATAATAAAGAAAATCCTTCAAAACAAATAGGCATAAATGCACAAATAAATTAATATCCTTCAGGTCTCTTCACAAATTATTGAACAGTAACTGTGACAAAATAAGAAATCTATGCGCAATAAAATCTAAAAGAAATAAAATGAGGCATCAATCTACAAAGAAGTTGACGCTCTTCCAATCTCCTTCCTCAAAAGAACAAGAACTCAAATGTGCTATCAAGTAAAAATCAAACCCAAATGAACAATAGATCACGTAGAAACAAAACAAGCTTGTGCAAATCAAATCCAAACCGATCTTTACCCCTTGCCACACTTTCTTCTCTGTACCACTTCATGTATCTTTCATTATCGACCTCTCCTCAAACCTTACAGGTTGGCAGGATGGATGAAGAGGAGGGATGGAAGGGGGAGGAGGCAGGTGGATGTGGTGACAGTGTTGGTAGTTTGGGTGAACGTGTCTTTAACAACCCATGTCATCCTAAAGCCACCTGTCTGTCTCTTGTACGAGTGTGATGCAGACTTTGAGGTGGGAAATGGAAGTGGAATCAATTGTTATGCCCCCTCTTATACTTCCATCAGGTTAAAGTCTGTCTGTCTTTATTCCTTTAACATCCTGGCAACTCATGTGGATGGAGTTTAGCGTCTAGGGATGTTCCGCAACTTCTTTATAGGGATAATTCACTGATGATCAATTGACGTCCCCCATCAATATCAGGGCCATTTCCACTTCTAGTACAGAATGTTTACTAATGGGGCAATTATATCCTTTCTGGGCTATTTTTCTCTATTCTGTTATATATTATCTTCCTTCAGAGGCTCCTTCAGTTTTAGGTATAATCAGAAGACATACTCATAACTTGTCTGTTCTAGTGTTGATGTTGTTGTTATTGTAGTTAAGCGACAGTGGAGGAAAGTTCCAGTGTGGCTTAATATTGTGAGGTGTTGTTGTTGTTGTTGTTGTTGCTGTTGTCTGGGGGGGGGGTGGAGGCGTGTGAGAGTAACATGCACTGCTGTTGACTGGCTTAAGTAAGTAATATGGGAACAGAAACAGTCCATCTTGGGTGTGACCACTTGATATATTCCAGAGCTTTCATCATTCTCCCTAAAAATAACTTATCATTAACGAGTGGTTGGTTTAGTTCTGCTGAACCTCTAAGCACATACAGTAATGCTGGTGCTCTTCTTGCACAACCTTACGCTAAATGCAAATCTTAAACGTTAAAATCCTAAATGAAACTTCCTGGTAGTAACTGCTGTTCTTGCAAAAAGCATTCAAATTTGATTCATTCCTTTTGTTTAGCTAACTAAAATGTTTTTACACAATGTACAAAGATTAAAACTAAAATCTGTACTGTGAGTGATACAAGGCTACAAGGCTGTCTCACAATACAGTCTTTCAGTTTTGATCTTGGCTAGAAAATCCTTAAGAACTAAAGACAGATCACAAGAGAATCTTAACGGTAAATATTTAATTGAGAATATCACGATATTTGAAATGGTAGGGAAGTCTTGAGGACACCGATTTTCACAATAATTAATGGAACTATTGCAGAGGCGCTACGGGCAGAATGCCACAAACACAGGAGAGCAGAAGGCAGTGTGGACAGGTCTGAGGAAGAAGTCTGTTGCCGTGGCGGGTGGGGGGAAGGGAAGGACCGAGGGAGGGGTGTTGATGGATGGCCAGGCTGTCTCTCTGGTCCTTAAGGGATGAGGGAGAGGGAAGGGATGGTCTGCCTCTCCATTCCTAAGGGGTGGATGGTCTTGGCTCCTAAAAAAACCCTGTGAGTGAGGATGGAGGGTAAAGAGAGGGTGAGGATGGAGGGCGTTCTACTCGATCCTATTCCACATCAATAGTCTGGCCCAGCCCTCCCCTTTCCACTCCACTCAAACTATCTTTTACCTTACAATCATCTACTGTAAAGCTCACCCCTCCACTCTTACTCTACTCTATTTAGCTCCATACCCTGATCTGGCCTCCACGCCATCCCTCCCTTGCCCCTCCAGCCCTCCGCCCACTCTTCACCCTCAAGTGACGTGCGACAGAGACGTCTCAACTTATAAAACTGGCAGTAGTAAGAGGCAAGAGTAAGACATACCTACACAAGATCACCCTCACTGACTTGACGTTAGCTATCACTCGCGGTGGCCCGGCAAGGACACACGCAAGGAGATGTGCGCACACTCACACGCACATGCACACAAACACACACACATACAGGCATGCCTCTCATGTACAAGCAAACATCATTGCGTGTGGCTGTATGTATGTTATGTATGTTCAACACCGGTGTGACAGTGAACCTATACCAAGGCTGAGTACATAAGGAAGGGGGAGGGAGGGCGGGTTTAGTATAGCCTTTAGGGAACAACACCAAATCTGCGGAGAATTGCCCGAGGGGACGCGGCACGAGCCCTTCCTTGCCTCCTGGTCGAGACTCCTGTCCCATCTCCAAGGCGTGTCTGGTAACTATGGCTGCAGCTTGCTCAAAAAACATCTTGAGCAATGGAGGGAAGAACAGCATCTTCAGTCACCCAAATGCTCTTGGTTCCTAGCTTAATTATCATCAATAATAAGACTATGAGATAAGGAGGGGGAGAGGTATGGCAGGGAACGGGTGCGTGGTGTGGCCCCTCCCTGACCCCCATCACCTCCAGCTGCTAAACATGGTGTCCAAAGGACTGCTGGGGTGGGAGTGGGCTGGGGAGGGTGCAGGGGAGGGCTGGGGGCGGGGTGTGTGAAGCGTTGAAGACTTAGCCGGAAGAGGCGGCATCCTGCTTCTCTGCGGCCATGATGCGCTCCTTGTTGGCCCGCACCATCTCGGCGCGGCGATCCTGCAAGGGGAGGAAGGTTAGAGAACGTCCACACACACGTACAAACACAACCAACACACTCTCATTCATAACAAACCTCTATGCATCCTCAACATCACACTAAGGCACTCAATTTAGAGGAACAAAATAACAAATCAAGACAAAATAATCTAATGAATTTTATAATAACCAAATAAAAAATCTACGAACATATCAGTACTAATCAAAGAAACTAAATTCACTTCTAATATATTTAAGAGCAAAACCGAATATCATTCAACTAAAAGCACTAAAAAATTGGCCAGTAATGCAATCCCCAGCACCAGAAATTAAGTCAAAAGAAAATGGTTTAAGAAGTCCACCCTTAGGAAGCCAGAGGAGGAAGTCAAGATTTAAAGAGAGAAAAGTGCAGCAAAACATGTCAAGGATCCTCCCGGTGGGCATGAGGCCAGTCAGTATAGAGGCAGAGCATCCCAAAGAACCATCAACCGCAGCAGAACCCAAGAGCCTGGCGTGGGGGTCCCTCACTCACATGTTCCTCCAGCGCCTTCCTCGTCTTCTCCGCAAGCTCCAGTCTGTTCCTGTCGGCCACCTCCAGCTTCTGCTCCAACTTCTCCATCACCTTCTTTTTGAGCTCCTCCTCCTCCTTGCTCCTGTTCTCCTGTGCTGTCTCGAGCTTCTCTGAGATCACCTTCGTCAAGTCTTGCCTCTTTGCCTCCTTCTCGTCCTGGATCTTCTTCAGTCGCTCTATCTTGGCGGCGACCTCCTGTTCCCTCTGCTGCCTTGCCTCCTCCTGCTTCCTGTTGATCATTTCCTGAGCCTCGGAGATCTTGTTTGACTGCCCGGGGAAGGTGATGGTGGTGCAGGTGGTGGAAGGAAGGAGGGAGGAAGGGAGGTGTTCAAAATATACACAGAAGGGTGGAAAAATTATGGCAAACTTTGGTGGTGAATCAAACTCAAGACTTGGGTGATAATTGATATACAAGATGAACTCAAAATATTTTAGTGTAAAACTGGGTAACTTAAAGAAAAGTATAATACAAACTGAAGAAGTATTTTATGGTTGAAAACAGTCACTCGTACACATAAGACGCACAGACACACGCACACACACAAAGACTAACATCCACAATCATAAGCCACAAACCATTACCAGCATAAAAAGAATGGACAAGACAACATCCACCAATAACTACAATGACAACCAACATCAACTGAAATAACAACCCACGTCAACTGAAATAACAACCCACGTCAACTGAAATAACAACCCACGTCAACTGAAATAACAACCCACGTCAACTGAAATAACAACCCACATCATCTGAAATAACAACCAACATCAGCATATATATATAACAACTAACATCAACCTGTCATAATTCACAGTTACCATCAAGTGCACTATTATCACCAATGACAAACGAAACCTTTACAGAACTACCAAAGATGTTGCACGCGCAAGTCCCTCCCTTTGTGAAGAGTGCCGCCTCTAAACTTGGAATATTAAAGCTGACCTGACACGGAGCGCAAGAAAACCTGATCCAACGTGAACTTGAAATTCAGTGTTTAAAGCTGACCTTGACCCTTAAAGTGGAAGAACTTACTGAACAAAAACTTCTGGAGGTAGAGAGATTAAAACCAGGCACTACAACATAACACGCTGAGAAACAAGCTACAACATTCCCACATCAGGCGGCACAGGTGTGGTGTCTGATGCATTAACCTAGTTGTAGTAAACAGGATATTAACCCCTCCGCTGCAACTAACATGGATTTCACCTTCAATGAAAGCCTGGTAACATATACTCCCAGGTCTTTGCCTCTGTGGTGGATGGATAGTGGAGTGTTTCCCATGTGGTATTAGTATGCTCAATTTCCCCTCTCAAGGTGCATGACTTGAGATTTTTCTTCATTGCATTGTAGCAGCCACTATTTAATCCACTCCTGTAGCTTGGTGATGTCTTCTTGAAGGAATCCACATCCCGGGGGTTAACACAAATCCTGTATGCTACTACTAAATAAATGCATCAAATAACACAACACAGTGCCCATCCCTTCTCTAACACTTGCATGTAGCCTCACACAGCTGAATAATACACCGACTTGACGCTAACCAAATATCAGTCACAGCCGTACAGAAACGAAGCAGCACAGAAAAGTAAAACCGAGCTACACCTTCAGTTCAACAAGTATAAATAACGAACCATCCTAAAGACAGATGCAAGGATAAAGGTTCATAGGGCCTTGCCAGATGAAACAAACTAACTCAAACCACTCCAAGAATTTATATAGAAAAGACAGGTCCCTAATGTACTAGCACTATCGTATTATGCAACAATAGAGAAAATTCACCCTGATACACAACATAAAAACACCTACATATACATCACACACAATCAACACAACACTAAAAAGGCAAAAATAAATATAAAAAAACATACCCTGATACACAACAAAGAAACACACATCAAACACCCACATCCACAACACAGTAACTGCAAAAATAAAAAAACCCACCCTGGCAGCAACAAACACACCCACCAACACATTAAGAACACACACACAACAATCAACACAAGAACGTCCTTTCTACAAGCCCACTGGTCAACTTACATGTTCCCGCAGAGTCTCCAGCTTCTTCAGGATCTCAGACTCGCGCTTGTTAGAGGCCACCACCAGCTTGGACTGGATGCGCTCCTCCAGTTGTCGAATGGCGTCCTCGTGACCCAGACGGACCTTCTGGGCATAGTCCTCCTGTGGGTGACGGTGGGCATTAGGGGCAGGCAAGGTGCGGGGAGAAAGGGGTGTGCACAAGGCTTTCATGTGTAGAATAGTTGAAGAAACAGTCATAATGCATGTGTGAATGTTTAGATGTTTTGCTTCACCTAACAGCATATCGTCACCCTCATAAAATAATCGCCCAAGTCATTTTTCATAGATTTCCAGGTTTTTGTCTACATCAATTTTTCAAAATGTGACGCCCATTTTTATACAGTTGCCTGCGTCATTCAGGGTTTGAGTGTTCTAAAATTGGCCTTTTCATTTCTGCTTAAATCTTAACCCAAATGAGATAATGACAGTTTCTGATTTCCTCTAAAGTAGAAAATAATGACTTAGGCGGTTTGTTTACGAAGGTGATGATATATAAAAACTGGCATCAGAGGTGTTAAGAAGTTACTAAGCATATATGAATGTTTAAAAGGTATACAGATACATTTTTTGTGATGAAATGCTGGAGCAATATTATAATAATTTTCCTGCGTTCCTGCTAATTACATTCCTCAAACAGCAAGCACACACTGTATCAAGCTTGGAATTGGCTTCATTAAAAACAGAACCAAACTTTGTTGAAATAAAAACCTTCTGTGAACTTTATACCCATCAATAAAATCCTGAATTGCCTAAACTATCCTGGTAGCAGCGACGGGCCAAATTTGTGCCTTGAATGCTATAATGGTAAGCTAAATGGGTACAGGAACTGGATTTAACCCGATAGCATTGACGGGCCAAATTTGTGGCTTTACCGTGTAGCAGCGACGGGCCAAATTTGTGGCTTTACCGTGTAGCAGCGACGGGCCAAATTTGTGCCATGATATAAACCCTCCAAAATAGATGATACACAATCTGATCACAAATGCTTTGATATATATTATGAAATGGTTTGTGTGAGTGATGATTTTTTCTCATTTTTCTCGCTTAGAGGGACCATTAAGAAACATGATCCCTGCAGCTACCGGGTTAAAGCTGCTGAAATTCAGATCCTAAGGTGAAGTAATGAGCACAGACAGCCTCCACCACCAGCACCGCCTCACTCCCGGACACTCACATGCTCCTTCAGCTTCTCGAGCATCTTCCCAAGGTTCTCAGTCCTGTTCTCCTCGGCGGACCTCAGCTTGTCTTCAATGGTCTGGCGCAGGTCATTGGTCTGTGTCTCCAGCTGCTTGCGCACTCCGTCCACGTTGCTCAACTGCATGCAGAAGGGAACAGTGGCATGGCAGGGACACACAGGACAGGGGGATGGGACACTAACACTGTGATGGGCTTGGGGACTTCTACTTTGTAATAGTGGTAGACAGCACACCGTCTGTATTATAAAATCATTCTAATGCAATTCTATTTTGAGGGGAAAATATTATGAAAAGTTTAAAATGAAGTGCAGTTCTATGAGGGAGATATGATATTAAAAGATTCACCAACTAGTATTTTTTTGGGGGGGGTAATGAATGTGCTTGGAAAAGTGGATAGACAGAAAGAAAATGAAGTGCAGTTCTATGAGGGAGATATGATATTAAAAGATTCACCAACAAGTATTTTTTTTTTTTTAATGAATGTGCAAGGAAGAGTGGATAGACTAAGTTTGTGTCCACACTAATGGAATATCAGTACGTATACATTAATCAAGCTGTAAAAGGGGAAAACACTGAAGAGAAAAAGGGCAAAATTTTGGAAGACCTTTTATCTATAATATTTAAGTGGGCCTAAAATATACTTGAAAGAATGAACACCAAATACATCATTATAGAATCCACAATTAGTAGCTCACAGGGAAACTTTAGACCTTTAAGAGACATCAGAAATACAGTGGGGGAAAAAAAAAAAAAAAAAAAAAAAATACTACCTACCTACTTTGGAAACGGCATAAAAACCACACCAAAAACTTGAGCACAACAAAACTGACACTGTGCCACCAAAGCTAACGATCACTACTCCACTAACTCATACTGCTCCACAAACTCTACTCCAACCTCACACACAGGCCCCCAGCTAGCCCTCCCTGGCGCCCCCACTCACATGGTCAGACAGCTTGGCGCGCAGGCCGTTGAGATAGGCCTCGCGGTTGCTGGAGGTGGTGTCCAGCTTGTCCTCCAGGGCAGCCTGCGTGGCGGCGATGAAGGCAGCGTTTGTCTCCTCACGCTTGCGGCTCGCCTCCTCCAGCCGGGTCATGCGCTCCCCCACACTTGCCAGCCGGGATGCCTCCATTGACTGCGGGGGGGACATGGTGGTAAGTGGTGGTGGTGAATGGTGAGTGTGGAAGTGGTGTTGATTAGTGCTATGTGGAAAAGCCTTCACTTGAAACTTCCAACTGTGCGTATAGCCTACCTAACAGCTTAAATTCTATTGATCGACAATCCTATATATAAACTAGTTCTTGTGTATCTCCTAAAACCTGCAAATCTGATCAAACTTCTATTGAATGCTGCAAGTTCTAACATGTATCATTTCACACTGGTACACTTTTCCAACGAATGCAAATAAAGTTACTGTAGTGTTTCTTTGTTATGTCAAAAAAATTGTTTTTAGATACATATATACATTGTTCTCCTCTGAACAGATGTGAGACTATACATATATCCATTTCGTACTAAAAACTGAACATTATCAAGTTGGGGTTTGACTGATGACTAATACAATCCGAAGACTGAATGACAGTAGCGACATTGGGTTGTAGGCGAGATAAACAAACAAGCAAATGTTTTTGGGCACCTGCAGGCTGTACACACAAACTCTTCTTGCACAACACATTAATTATTAAAAGCATTTTCCCTGCACTACAACCTCAACTTCAGCATTTAATCCACATCCACATAATGCCAGCGCTAATTTAAGGCCCACTCTGTTCTCCTGAGGCCGGACTATGCATGGCCCAGGTAATTAGGCAGCTTTGGAGGATGCCAGTAATTACCCCAACAAACTGCCCCATAAAGCAAAGTTTCGTGTTAATGCCATGCTAATTTGTGAGTTTCCAAGGCCGGCACTCCTTGTCCATCACTATACAGGTGGACGAGGTGGTGGGCGTGCGTGTTTAAGAAGAGGTGAGCGTTTTATTATGTCAGATGCAGAAGGGAAAATGCATGATGTGTACATAAGAAGTCGAGCAATGTCATTCTGCAAGATAAGGAAAGGAGAAGGAAGGTAATGATTAGACTGAGTGCTTGCATGTAAAGAGGAGTAAGAGGTAAGGCAAGTGTGTGGAAGACTGACAGACCATTAGCAATTAACAATGAAGGGAGGGAAAAACAGGGATAATTAAGAATGGTGAAGGAAGGAAGGAGATATTTGTAACAGCAACAGTACAAGTAATATCAGTAATAGTAGTTTAATAATAGTAATAACACTAATAGCTGTCATATTAGTATCCAACCCCACAAGGAAAATAATGTCAAATGAAGAGAGTATTAATATTAGTAGTAGTAGTAGTAGTAGTAGTAGATTAATTAGTGTTAGTAGTAGAAGCAGAAAGTTAAATGAAGAAAAGTATTAGTATTAGTAGAATCAAAAGAGAAAGTTCATTAGAGGAAGCATGAAGCACCCCCCCTCCTCCTCCTCCCCCTCTACCCCCAATAATTTTCTCCCCCTCCAATAACAGTAGGAGTAATAATAGTAGTAGAAACAGTAATAAAAGGAACAGCAGTATTATTAGTGTCCAAACCTTTAAGGGAAAATAAGGAAGTTAAATGAAGAAGGAAAGTTGGAAAGTTTCGTTTAGTCGGCGGAACACCTGTGGTCATATGCCGGAGACAGAAGGAGGAATTATAGAAGGGAGCAGATCCCACGAGACGGGACACAACCTCCGATTAATACCTGGTACACTGCTGGGTGGACAGGGGCGTAGGGTATCGGAAAAGCCGCCCAAATTTTTCCACTCCAACCGGGAATCGAACCCGAGCTCTCTGGATAGTGAGCCGAGTGTGCTAACCACTGCACCGCGAAGTCTCCCAATGAAGTAGGAAAGAGGTAATCATAGTAGGAGAAAAAGCAGGGAAAGTTTCATCAGAGGTAACATCAAGCACACCTCCTCCTCCTCTTCCTCTTCCTTACCTTCCTGCGCTCCTCGGCCTGCAGGAGCTTTTGTTCAATCTCCTCGGCCGTCATGCTCTTGGGGCGCGGCGAGGCAGTGGCGGGGGGCGTAGGCTTGTCGGCGGAGGGCTCGGCCAGGATGACCTCATAGCACATGCCACCACGGGACTTCTCCTCGCACCTGATCTCAGTGGCTGCAGAAGGGGAAGAGGGGCAGGTGAGAAGGGTGTGACGATGCAAGATATGATGTAAAGTATGTATGGTAGGGTAAGACAAAAGTGTGCGTGTGTGTGTGTGTGTGTGTGTGTGTGTGTGTGTGTGTGTGTGTGTGTGTGTGTGTGTGTGTGTGTGTGTGTGTTTAGAAGAGGGAGGGAAATGGAATGTATGTGAAGGTAAGCAAAATGGATGTGAGGTATGACGTGTGTGTGTGTGTGTGTGTGTGTGTGTGTGTGTGTGTGTGTGTGTGTGTGAAGTAAGGGAAGGAAGGATAAGGGAAGTAAAAGGAATGTGATGAATGGGAGGGAGGAAGGGAGAAAGTAAATAAAGGAAGGTTGGGAGGGGAGGAGAGGAAGGGAGAAAGGAAAACGAAGGTGGGAAGGTGTGTGTGTGTGTGTGTGTGTGTGTGTGTGTGTGTGTGTGTGTGTGTTATATTCAGTTATAAAATCAAGGCTATTACGTGGAATATAAATAATGGATGTCAAAAAAATAATAATGGGGTGAGGGATAAAGATGTGGATAAGACTAAATATAAAGATGGCGGGGATATGAATTGCGAGCAACATCAAAAAATGGAAAATGGAAGAACAACAAACATAGCAAATTAAATGACATAGATAGATGAGAATAATGTGAATAATGGAGATGAGACGAAACTAAATAAATACGGTGGGAATATGAAATGCAGCATGAAAAAGGAATAAAATGGGGTAAAAATAAAAATGGCAAATGAAATGACAAAAAAAAAGCGAATGAAAAACAAAGAAACAAAGGGAACAGAAAATCAAACCAGAAAAAGGTCAGATAAATAAAAATAAAAAATAAAAAAACGAAATGGAATGAAAACGAATGAAAAAAGTGAATGGAAAATAAAGAAAAAAAGAACAGAAAATCAAACAAGAAAATGTCAGATAAATAAAAAGAAAATATGAAATGGAATGAAAGGGAAGCGAATGTTAACAAAGGAACAAGGGAACCAAATGAAAGAAAACGAAACCCAGAGAAATAAAAAACGAAAAAGAAAACATGAAATAGGATGAAAGGAAGGGAATGTCGGATCAGCGGACGAGTAAATAAAGACATGAATAAGAGATGAGGGAGAAGGCGAGTGGAGGATAACCAGAGCATAACCATGAATAAATAAAGGCATACACGGATCCAATCATACATATATACATAGAGAGGCAGTCTGTTGAATGGAGGGAGGACGGGATACGGGGAATAGAGGAAGATGGTGAGAAGAGAGGAAGGTAGTATAAGGTATGAAAAAGGGAATAAACGAAGAAAAAGAAAAAAAAAAGGAAGATAAACGTTCTGGGAATAGATAGGAAATAAGAAAAGTAAAAAGAGGAAAATAAGGCTGTTAAGAATTGTTAGGGGCAGTACATAAGGTCGGAAAAAAAACAAAGATAAGGAAAAGAAAAAAACACGAAAACACCAAAAAAGAGGAGAAAAATAAGGAAATAAAAAGAAAACAAGAAAAAAATGAACTCAACAAACAACGGAACAAATTAAAAAAAGATCTGTAGAAAGCATAAAGTGGGGAAAAAAAAAATCACGCCAACCTCCCTCAATCAACAAAAGGAACAAAGGATAACCAAACCAATTAACCTTAAAATAAACTACCTGCCGTGTGTGTGTGTGTGTGTGTGTGTGTGTGTGTGTGTGTGTGTGTGTGTGTGTGTGTGTGTGTGACCGACCTGCCGGCGACCCAGACGAGGCCATGACGTCACTGGAGGAGGAGGAGGAGGAGGAGGACGACGACGACTCAGCCTTGCCAGACCAGACTAGACACCTCCTTCACCTTTCTCCTTCCTTCTCCACTTTCCTCCTTTCTCTTCCACTTCCCTTCTTCTCTCTCATTCCTCTTCCACTTCCCTTCTTCTCTCTCATTCCTCTTCCACTTCCCTTCTTCTCTCATTCCTCCTCCACTTCCCTCCTACACTCTCTCTCTCCTTCCCTCCTACACTTCCCTCCCTCCTCCTATCCCCTCCTTCTCTATCTTTCTGGCATCCTTTCTTCCTCTTCTACGTCATTCCCTCCTCCTCATTTCCACTTTTTATCTTCGCCTAAGCCTTCCCTCTCCTCCTCCTCCTGCTCTTATCTTCGCCTCCTCTTCCTCCTCCTCCTTCCTCGCATAATTCATCACTTCACCCCCCTCCTCCTACCGCAGCCCCTCCATTCTCCCTTTCCCCGCCCCTTCATTCTCTCTCTCTCTCTCCTTTATCTTCCCCCCTCCTCCTCCCCCTCCTTTCTTCTTTCAGACATGGCCAGACAGTCGGAATCTCCTCGCCCAAAATTAAAACTCAGCGACCTTGCAATAAATGGAACGGGAAACAAAGGAAATAAAAATGGAGCGAAGTCAACCTCCCACACACATACACTGAGAAAAAAGAATAAAAATAAATTAAATACGAGAAAAATAAAAAAAATACGAGGAAAAATAAGAAAAAAAACGAGAAATGAGAAATAAAATAAGATAAATAAAAAAATTAAGGAAATAAAATATGAGCACAAAGACAGCCTCCCACACACACATATACACAGAAAACCCAAAAAATAAATAGAAGTAAAAATAGAAAAACCCTTGAGAGTGATACCACCACCAGATGAGAATAGAGCAAGATGGCGTGAGAGACGAGAGTGGGAGAGAGAAAGGTATAAAGAAAGAACGTCTAGTCTCTCTCTCTCTCTCTCTCGCATGCGCATCCCCTCACCGCTTCCAGACAGTCAAGGTCATGCACTTTCTTTCTTTCCCCTCATAGCAAGGTGACTGGTGGGTCGTTATTGTTAGTAGTGGTAGTGGTGGTAGTGGTGGTGGTGGTAGTGGTAGTGGTGGTGGTGGTGGTGGTAGTAATAGTAGTAGTAGTAGTAGTAGTAGTAGTAGTAGTAGTAGTAGTAGTAGTAGTAGGAGGAGGAGGAGGAGGAGGAGGAGCAATGGTATAGTGGTTGCAATAGAGATAAAAGTAGTAAGAGAAACAGCAGTAGTAGTAGTAGTAGTAGTAGTAGTTTTAAGATGTAGCATTAACCGAAGCAACACCATCAAAAGAGCTAAAGTAATGGTTTGGCGAGGGAGGGAGGGAGGAAGGGGAACTTGTATAGCTATGTAGTAAACTTTGGGGAGCGGGAAATAACAACCCCACACAAAACGTAAAGCCGCTCAATTACAGGAATTATCCAGCAATTAAAAAAATGTAGATGAGCCAATTAAGATTTGAATGAATAAAATCTCATCATAATACACGGATTCTTTCCCTGTATAACATGAGCAAATTTACACACAAAAAAACGGGAAACACAGTGGAACGTTGTATGTAAGGAAGCAACAGGGAAGAAGAGGTGAAAGAAGGGGGAAAGGGGAAACGAAGGAATGGGGAATGTAAAAATAGGAGATAAGGGAAGGAGGAAGAAGGGGAAGGGGAAGGAGGAAGAAGGGGAAGAAGGAAGGAGGAAGAGGGGGAAGGGAAAAGAGGGAAGGGGGAAGGAGGAAAAGAGGGAAGGGGAAGGAGGAAAAGAGGGAAGGGGGAAGGAGGAAAAGAGGGAAGGGGAAGAAGGAAAAGGGGGAAGAGGAAAGAGGAAGAGGGGGAAGGGACCAAACGTTTCAGGAAAAAGGCGGAGGAAGGAAGGCATGTACGAGCGAGATATGGGAAAGGAGGAGGGAGGGAAGAACAGAATGTACGAGGGAGGAAAGAGGAGGAGGGAAGGACAGAGTGTATGGAAGAAGAAAGGGAGAGAAATACGAAGTAATATAAGAGTAAGATGAGATATGGCAAAGGAGGAGGGAGGGAAGAACAGAATGTATGAGGGAGGAAAGAGGAGGAGGCAAGGACAGAATGTATGGAAGAGGAAAGGGAGAGAAATACGAAGGAATGTAAGAGAAAGGATAGAACAATGTATGAGGAATGGGAGAGAAAATCGAAGGAATGCAAGAAAAAGGAGGTAAGGGAAAGAGGAGAGGGAGGGGCGAGGTGGGGGGGGGGGAAGGACAATGGAAGAAAGGGAAGGGGAAGAGGAAGGAGGGAGAGTGTAAAGATCAATAACAGCCTGCAATCCAATAAATAAATAAAGACCAATACCTAACTCCGGAGATGAGGCTTAATTCAGCGGGGGACACTAGGCCTACGGAGAGGAAAGATGGAGTGAGGGAAGGAGGGAGGAGACGAAAAATACGTTTGGAAATAAAAGAAAGAAGGAAGGAAGCAAGGAGGAAACACGAAAAGAACAGACTAAGGATAAAATTGGGAAAAGAAAAAAAAGGAACAAAGGAAAAAAGAGTAAAAAAGAAAGAACGAGAAAACTAAGGAGAGAAAGGGAGAAAGAAAAACAAAAAAAAAGAAAAGACCATGAAGAAAGAGCAAGTAAAAAAAAAAAGAAAGAAAACGGTAGAATGAAAACTAACAAGAACTAATAATAAAAAGGAAGTAAAGAACGAAGAATAAATGGGAAGTTGAGGAGAAAAGGAAAAAGAAAAAGGAAAACGACAAAAAAAAGAGGGGAAAGGAGAAATTTGCGGGAAGAAGAGGGAGGAAAAAAAAAGAAACATTGGGCGAAGAGAGAAAAGGGGAGAGAGGAGGGAGGAGGAAAGGGGGGGGGGGGGGCAAAGGGGGAGAATAGAGGGGTCCCGTAGGCTAAGGGGAACATGTGGTTGGATACGAGTGTATAGGCCTCCACTGCATCTTCGTGTAGGCCTATTGCGGGGGAGGAGGGAGGGAGGGAGGGACAGAAGGGCAAGAGGAAGGAAGGTAGGGAGAAGAGGACCGACAGTAAGAGGAAGGAGCGATAGAACAGAGGAAGAGCGGAGAGAAAGGAAATAAAAGGGAGGACAGGAAGAAGATAAGAGAAGGGGAAAGAAAGGGAAGAAGGGGGTGGGAGGAAGAGAAAATGATGAGAGAAACAAAGAGGAAGAGAAGAAACGACACATGAAGAAAGAAAGGGAAGTGGAGAGAATGAAGGAAGGGGAAGAGGGGGAAGAGGAGAGAATGAAGAAAGGGGAAAAGGGGAAGAGGAGAGAAGGAAGGAGGGGGAAGAGATGGAGAAGAGGATGAAGGTGGGGAAGAAGAGAGAATGCAGGAGGGGGAAGAGGAGAGAAGGAAGGGGAAGAGGGGAGAATGAAGGAGGGGGAAGGGGGGAGAATGCAGGAGCGGGGAGAGGAGAGAACGAAGGAGAGGGAAGAGGGGAAGATGAGAAGGAAGGAGAGAGAAGAGGGGAAGATGAGAGAAGGAAGGAGAGAGAAGAGGAGAGGTATTGTGTGAAAGAAGAGAAACGAAAGAAGCGATTAAGGAGAAAGAAACAATTGAGGAGTAGAGAAAAAAGCGAATGAGGGAGATGAGAAGGGAGAGAAGTGGAAGGTGTTAGGTATAAGCCTACAAGAGGGGAGAAGAGGGGAGATAAGAGGGGAGACGAGGGTAAACAGGAACGATAGTGAATAATAAGAGGCTTAAGGAGGAAATATACGACCACAACATTGTTTAAAGAGGCCCAAACAGATAAAGGGGAAAGAGGAAAAGAAAATAAGAGGAAAAGGTGAAATAAAGAGGATGACTAGAGAGAAACGGGGAAAGAGGAAAGGAAAAGAAGGGGAATGAGATAAAGTGTAATAGAGAGGGAAAGAAGACCACACAGAGAAGGAGGGAAAGAGGAAAAGAGAATAAGAAAGAGGAAATGGTGAAATAAAGAGGAAGAGACCACAGAAGAAAAGGAGAAAGAGGAAAGGAAAAGAAGGGGAATGAGATAAGTGTAATAAAGAGGGAAAAAAGACCACACAGATAAGGGGAAAGAAGGAAAAAAAAGAGCAAGGAGAAAGGAGAAAAGTGAAATAGAGGAAAAAGACAACAGATAAAGGGAAACGAGGAATGAGAAAAAATGTAATAAAGGAAAGAAAAAAAGCAATGAGAAAGAAGAAAGTGAAATAAGAGGGAAAAAACTCAAACACGTGAAGGGAAAATACAGGTAAAACAAAGAACACAAGCAATATTAAAAGAAACAAGATTGAAATAAATAAAACAGTATAAGAAAAGAAATAAAGGGGAAAGGGAAAAGAAAACAAAATCAACTAAATATCGCTGAGGGAAGAAAGGAGAGAAAAAGATGCAGGTGAAAAGAAGGAAAAGGACGAGAAAAGAAGAGAAGAGCCAAGAAAGAGGAAAAGGATGAAGAGGAGGGAAGAGACGGGAGGGGAAAGGTAAGAAGAGGCGGAGAGAAGTTGAAAATGGGAAAAAAAAAGGAGTGACGAAAAAGAGGGAGAGAACACAAGAATATGACAACCAGGATGCCGAGGGGAAGAACAAGGAGAGAGAGAGAGAGAGAGAGAGAGAGAGAGAGAGAGAGAGAGAGAGAGAGAGAGAGAGAGAGAGAGAGAGAGAGAGAGAGCACTCAAATAAAAGCAGGGTGGAAAGGTCAGGATCCAGAGGGAGAGAGGAAGGTTCATATGACCTTTTCTGCTCGCTCTCTCTCTCTCCAAAACGGATCAACCATAAATAAACCACAAAGGACAAACACACACACACACACACACACACACACACACACACACACACAAAAATAGTAAATAAGAATCAAATAAATAAAATCGTAGGATCACAAATACAAAAAAAAATCATACGAAAAAGAAAAAAAAATTAACGTGGGAAAAATATCGCAGGAATACAAACATAAAAATCACAGGGAAAAGCAATATAGTCGAGTGCGTCGGTTTGTACATGCGCACGGCCAGGCTGATCTTGTTAGTAAATCACACGAAACTAAAATAACGAAAACGAATCCCGAAAATAAAAACGAAAGGGTGTGCGGGAACAGGGAAACAAATAAACCATCAATCACCAAACGCCGAACTGCGGTAAAACAAAAAAATAAAAAAATAAAAAAAACGAAAAACCTAAGAAAAAAAATAAGGGAACAAGCAGACATATATACAGGAAATAAAACCAGCACTATTAATTTTCTTCATACTTTTCTCCTCCTCTTCCGTACTCCTCTTACTTCTCTTCCAGCACATTTTTTCCTCTCATCATCATACCCTCACTATTTTCCTCCTCCTCCTCCTGCTCCTCTTCCGTACTCCTCTTACTTCTCTTCCATCACATTTTTTCCCCTCATCATCATACCCTCACTATTTTCCTTCTCCTCCTCCGTACTCCTCTTACTTCTTTTCCTTCACAATTTTTTCCCCTCATCATCATACCCTCACTATCCTCCTCCTCCTCCTCCTCCTCGTGGTCTTAGTACTCACCCACATAGTACTTCCTCCCCTTCTTGGGCTGTTTACACTTGGGCTTCTTCTGGATCTTCTTGATGGGCTTCTTGTGGTGCCGGCCTGCTGCGGGGGACAAGCAGCACAAGTGGGCAGAAACGGGGGGCGAGGTTAGTAAGGGGACCGAGGGGAATAGGGATGGGAAACTGCAAGAGATGTTAGTAATAGCCTAGTGGGGAATGGAGATACTGGGTGTGATGTTCGTATTAGGGATAGGGGGAGAGATGGGGGTGATGTTAGTGTATGGGAAGAGGCTTTGGGGAAAGGGGATAGACTGGGAATGCTTAGTATATGAGAAGGGGAGAGATGGGGGAGGGGGGGAGGAGACATCATACAGATTGGGGGTAAGGGGCGACGTTAGAATAAAAGGCATGGGGAAAAGGGGAAAAATGGGGTGATGTTAGTATACAAGGGTTAGGGGAAGGGGAGAAGGGGGCAGCACTGAATATTGGGGCTGTGAGGAAGGGGAAAGGGCAACAAGGGGGCGCTGTTAGTACAAGGAAAGGGGGAATGGGGAGAGATGAGAGGCTGTGAGGGATAAGGAAAGGGGAGATGGGGTGAGATCAGGGGCTGTGAGGGACAAAGGAAGATGAAGGGGTGCTATTAGTATTGGGGCATGGGTAGGGGATGCTGAGAGGGAGGAGTGGGTTGGAGGAGTGGGTTGGGGGAGTGGGTTGGGGGAGCGGGGCGAAACGCGAAATCGGAATGAAGTTAAGAGAAAGAAACTCCTTGGTCGGGTGCAGAGAGTTGAGGGAAGTTTCACAGCTGCCGCCGGGGATGGAAAGTTCTGACGGCTCTCCTTCGTTTGGGGCGGCGCGAGGGGTTTAAAGTTTATGAGTCACATCGGGGTACAAACTGCTTGGATTAACCTTTGAGGGAGTTGGCTACGAAATAAGCAACCGTTTCTTTGGGCTTTGAACTTTATCTATGCGGCTCCCAGAGAGAAAATTCTACTTTTTTTTTTATTTTACAACCGTTTCTGAGGGCGATAAAATAAGACTGGCAAGGTAAGCATCGTAAAACTTCAATGATTCAACGCTTTCCTTAGACGATATAAGACGACAGCGAAATTAAATATACGCAAGTTTTCATAATGCCACGGTATAGAAAGACAGCCAAACAAAACATGCTTCTCCATTTTCAATAACGCAACCCATTCTTTAAGCGGTACACTGACGCAGATCAAGAGCTTTATCAACAGGGAGGGATGGCAATATCCTCCTTCCATAAATAGATCATACTACGTAATCTTTTTCTAACTCAACACTTTTTGGAAGCATAATGACAGATCCAATGACTTCAACTCCATGGAGGGAACGCAATATTCTCCTCGCATAAATAACATAGAATACAAACTTCTAATAATCCAATCAGTATAATAGACTGCACGCGGTTTGCTGGGAGGGTAGAGGGTAGCGAATGCCTAGCGGGTCAGAGGCAAGAACAAACACATGCTATCTAATAGGAGTGGCCATACAGGACGCGGGCAGCGGGTAAGCTTGGAGGAAACCGCTACCCTCGTATTAGATAGCATGTGTTTGTTCTTGCCTCTGACTCGCTAGGCATTCGCTACCCTCTACCCTCCCAGCAAACCGCGTGTAGTGTGGCCGTACCCTAAGACCTTCATCAACAACAACGGGAGAGGAGAGGCAACACAACATTTCCCATAAGAAAAAAAGTCCGTAAAACAATAAACTCCAAGACCCAGGTAGCGGCGGCGGGCTGGGTCATGCCGTGCTCACCTTTCCCTGCACTAATTACTTAAGGTTCCCCGTGGACAGGTAGGCGCCTCCCGCGAGCCTTACCTGCAGTGCCGCCGCGCGTACCTACACACGGGGGGGGTTGGGGTGGGGAGGTGGGGGGGTTACATGGGGGAGATGGGGAGGGGAAGGACAATCGTTTAAGGTCAGGATGGATCAGTGGCAAAGGCGTGTATTCAAGTCAGGAATTCTTGATGTTGTAACCATTGATTATCTTTTTTTTTTTTTTTTTTTAGAACTCCAGTCAGCTGTTACTACTAGAGTCTTTGTTGGCTGAAGGAGTGGAATGTATGTTATTTGAACTACTGGGAAGTCTGTTACATAAGCTTCGATTCCTGTCTTGAACGCCACGTAACTTCTTCCAAATGGCATGCCTGAGCCGTTAAAATGTTGGACTTCCGTTTGCATAGGAACATGAATGCGAAGTCAATGAACACATGACTGCAGAAGTAAGGTAATCATCAAGTACAAATGAAAATGTTCAGAATGTATCTCAAATTACTGTTTATACAAGACTGATTAACAATTGAAATATGAAGCTATACGATGAATATTCTCTAAGTTATTCATGTGATTCACTCTAAATACATATTAAAACCCTACACGATCAATATTCTTTAAGTTCATGTGAATTACTCAGTACTTGAAGAAAACAATGCTAGTAAAAAGATAATAAAAATCTATTTGTTTATGTAATTTACTCACCCAAAGACAAATTAAGAAAGGTACGTGATTAACATTTTTAGTTAAGCTCAAGAAAACATTATTAAGACACCAGCAGTTATATTACACATTATACAACCAGAGTGGCAATGTTGTTGTAGTGACTATATCAACACCACCAACAACATCACCACCATGACCACTCTACTACAACACCTGACCCTCTTCCCCGTCATCCACCTGTCCGTCCGTCCGAGTGTGCGTCCGCCAGCACGTCGCCACAGCCACACTCACCTGGCGGCCGCTGACACGACACATTGATTACCTTTCGCACAGGTGTGGTGACGTGGCCGAGGCGGAACGTCGATACTCGCTGCTTTGGCGGTTTATCTCTATTATTAATTTTTATAACTCTTCTGTCAGAGGTTCGATACCGGCTTGTTTTCGTTCAGTTTATTTTCCTCTTTCATTCATTTCCATAACTTTTCCATCCGAGGTAATTCATATATGTTCGCGTTGATTTAGTTGATACACACACACACACACACACACTAGGCCTATACCCACGCACACACACATCAAACCATCACCACCCAAAAAACATTGTGTGTGTACCACCCACTTTTAATTATCCAACATTATTCAACTAGACACAGTGTTGGAAAAAAATTGTGCCTTAAAATATATCATAAAAGAACGCAAGCCGATTTTAATCTACGGAATCTTCCACCCACTTTTCATTATTCAACTAGACAGTGGCGAGAAAAAATGGTCTTAAAATATATCATAAAAGAAAGCAAGCCCGTTTTAATCTACGGAATCTTCCACCCACTTTTCATTACACTCGCCTTTGCTTTCCATTCTCCTTCCCACCCACCCATGATCTGCCTCCCATTACACAAACCCACCCCTTCATTCATTCACCTTTTCCTAACTTACAAACCCACCACCATCTCCTCCTCTTACATAAAACAACCACACTCTCATTACACATATCCACCCAATCATTCACCACCACCACCACCTCTTACACAAAACAACCATCACACACTTCCATTACACATATCCACCCATTCCCTCACCTTTTCCCATCACACAAACCCAATACCATCACCCCTTACACAATATAACCACCAAGTACATTCATTCCCTTACACCATTCCATCTAATCAACCCATCACCATTGCAACCTCCTCTCAAATTATCCGATACCCATTTCCCCTTTCTTATACAATACTACCTTCGCAACCCAGCAACCATCACTCACCTACCATCTACCATTCCATCTGCCCAACCCATCACCACCACGATCAATTCCACCCACTTTCCTTCTACGATTTCTTTCCCCACCACATCTATTACCATGACAATTTATATCTACCATCCCATCTCCCCAACCCATTACCACCACAGCCACCATTCCATACACTATTCCAGCTCCACTCCATCATCCACCACCATAACCTACTTTCCTCTTTTCCCACACACACTATACCATCTGGCCTACTACCCATCCTCTCCCTCTCTCTCCACCTTCCTCCTCCCCACGCAGTAGTCTCCTAAATGAGGGTAGGACACGCTAGGAACTCTCAAAGGACACTGACCCTCCACCACAACCACCACCACCACCACGCCTAATGCAAGTTTATACACTACCACCACCACAACCACCATCAAGCCTTTTATATTTACGACGCTCCTACATTACGGACTAACCAAAACACGGTGATTCGGAACACACACACACACACACACACACACACACACACACACACACACACACACACACAAAACAGCAACATTAACACATACACATATACGCGCACACACACCCATGCCACACTAAAATAAAGAAATAAATACCTCACAAACAATCAACAAAACTCACCACCATCACCACTATCTCGTACCCTCAACACCATACAGTATACACGCACACAACTCCACATACATATACATAAACACGCACACTGGTACCATATCTTTTTTTTATCAGTTTTAAAGGGAAAGACAGACAGTTCAAGGGCAAAACAAGCATAAAACAGCGAGGTATTTTTGTTTGCTGTTTTGTTTTTGCCGTGAGCTGTCTCCTTTAATGGGAAAAAAAAAAAAAACACCTAACGTACCCTCATCACAACCACATCAAACCTAACACCACCACACATTACCAAGCAGAACACACCTAACGTACCATCAACACCACATCAAACCTAACATCACATCACCAAGCAGAGAGCACATCAAACATACCTTCATCACCACCACCACCACCACCACACCACAAACCTAACATCATCACCACACAGAGCACACATCAAACATACCCTCCTCACCACTACACCACATCCCTAACATCACCACCACACACAACACCACGCTGAATAAATGAACACCACCACCACCACCACCCCGTTACCTGTATGGACTCCGCGCTAATTAAAGGTGCGCAAAGGGGGAGTGAAAGGGAAAGTGGAGTTGGGGTTCAGGTGAAATATTTGATAAGGTTCTCCTCTACCTGCATACACCTGTTGTTGAGCTTACCTTTGTGTGTGTGTGTGTGTGTGTGTGTGTGTGTGTGTGTGTGTGTGTGTGTGTGTGTGTGTGTGTGTGTAAACCTGTTGAGATGTATTCGAGAAGGAAACATGGAGAAAGGAGGAAACAAAGGAAACTTGAAAGGAGAGGAAGAAGGAAGAAGGGAAAGGAAAGAGGAAATTTACGTAGATAGAACTGGAAAGGAGGACAAAAAATGACAGAGGAATAAGAGAGGGGGAGAAGGAAGAAGAGGAAATTTAAAAGGAAAACTGAAAAGGGTATAGGAAGGAGGAATAACAGGGGAATAAGGGAGAATGGGAATGAGAAAGGGAGGGGAGAAAAAGCTATGAAAAGGGTGGCCAAAAAAAATATACGAGGAAAAGGAGAAAAAAATTAAAGGGAAGGGAAAAAGACCAGAAAAAAAATAAAGGGATAAGGAAAACAACAGATAGAATAGAAAAAAGGAGGAAAACTAAGATAACAGGAAGGAAAGTAGGAAAGACAAGTGGTTAGGAGAAAAGAGAAGAATGGGAAAAGAGAAATGGGAAGGAGGAGGAGGTGGAGATTAGAGAAAGAGGGGGGGAAACCAAGGGAGAAATGAGAATGGGAAAAAAAAGGGGAAGGAGGAGAGGGGAGAAAGAAGGGGGGGAGCGAACCAAGAAGGCATAGATCGAAGAAAATGGAGATAAAAGGAAATGAGAAAAAGCGATGATGAATATTGATAGAGGCGGAGGAGAGTCCCTTGTGGCTGATGGAGGAGGACGAGGAGGGAGGGAAGGAGGAGGAATAAGTACACGAGGAAGATATTGAAGGGGAGGAAGATGAAGGGGAAAGAGAGAATCATCATGAAAGAAACCGATAAGAAAATGAAAAAAGAAGGAAGAAAAAAGATGGAGGAAGAGGGAGGAGGAGGAGGAACAGAAAAGGAAAGAAACGAGAAAAGCAAAACAAAAGGAAGATACGAGAAAGAGTAAGAAAAAGGAATGAGAAGCAGAGAAAAGGAACGCAGAAGTGAGAGAATAAGGTAAAAAGGAGAAAGAAACAGATGGAGGAGGAGGAAAGAGAAGGAACAGAAAAGGGAATGGAGAGAGGCATTTGAGGTGGTTTACTTATTCCCTCACGACAGGAAGGTAAGGAGGCAGGGTTCTTTTGTGTTGTTGATAAATCATGTAAATTTTGGGAGACTTCCGATATTCAGGTGTATTGGGTGGCGGTGGTGGTGGTGGTGGTGGTGGTGGTGAGGGTATACGATTTTAGTTAACTGCAGTGGCGGCGGCGGCGGTGGTGGTGGTGGTGGTGTTTTCCCAACTTTCCTTCGTTATTTAAGCTTTCCTCATTTTCCTATTCCTCCTTTGTTTTCCTTATTCCTTCACATTTTTTTCAGGTCTTTTTCCCCTCCTTCCTCCCCTCTATATATTTTTCTCCTTTTCCTCTTCTATTATTTTATTGGTGTAGCCGGGAAAACAAATACATACCTCAATCTCGTATGTATGGGGGAGATAACACTGACTGGTGGTGGTGGTGGTGGTGATGGTGGTGGTGGTGGTGGTGGTGACAAAAAATTAGAAGAGAAACAGTAAAGTGGTGTAGCAAGGAAAACTAATGCATACTTCAATCTCGTATGCTTGGGGGAGATAACATTGACCGGCGGTTGTGGTGTGTGGGCGAGAGAGAGGAGGGGTTGTGTCTGCCGCAGTGAGCGTCTGGGTGTGAGCGCGCAGGGAATGGCAGGTGTCGGGCAGCAGCAGGTGGTAAGTGGAGAATTGGGGAAAAAAATGATAAAACAGGGTAGAAGGTAAGGAAGAGAAGGGAAGGGAATGAAACACGGCGTAAGGAAAGGGTGGGAGGGGAAAGAGGTAAGGCAAGGGAAGGGAAGGAAAGGAAAATATGAAGGAAATAGGAAATGGGAGAAAATGAAACAGGGCAATATATAGCGAAAAATGGTAAAAAGGAAGAGAAAGAAGGAAAAGTAAAAGATGGGTACGAAGAAAAGTTTGTAGGTAGAGAGGTAAGGAAGAATGGTAGGTAAGTAGGTAGAGGTAGGTAGGAAGGAAGAAAGCAAACAAGAACAGCAGAGTAGGAAAGTATGAATGAATGTAAGTCGAAATGAAGGAACCAAGGAAAATTAAAGGGAGGGGAGGAGTGAAAGATACCAGCGTGGCCGTGACCCTGGCCAAGGTCAACGAGGGGAGGGAGGGAGGGAGGGGAAGGGAAGAGGTAGGAGCCTGGCATGATTGGATTGATCGAAGAAGACACGAAGCTCGCAAAATTATTTAAACCTGCACACACCACCACCACCACCATCACCATCACCACAACCATCACCACAACCACCACCATCACCACAACTAAGATAACCACAACCAAGATCACCGCAACCAAGATAACCACAACCAAGATAACCACAACCAAGATAACCACAACCAAGATAACCACAATCCTCATCACCACAACCACCATCAACTACCACCACCAGAAAAAGAGAAAAAGCCAAGATCAAGAAGAGGAAAGATAGGATGAAAAATAGACGATAATGGTAGACACAACTGTAACCACAACCACTACAACCATCATCAGGAAAAAGATAATAGGAAGAGAAGAGACTAAGAAGAGAGAGGAGTAAGATCGGAGGAAAAACAGACATCAGACCAGGTAGCAACAAAGCAAAAATAGAAGGGAAGTAAAAATATAAGTGGAAACGTCAAAACGAAAAAAAAAATGTCAAGCAATGGCAGAAATACAACCCGGAAAAACAAATATAAAAAAGAACGAAGAAAACCTGCAACGCTAAAATTAAAACAAAAAACAGCAGTGCTTAAAGACGAACAGCATCGAAATTAAAAGCAACAGATATAAAAATGAAATACAATGGCGAATGAACTACCGAGAATGCAGGAAAAAAAATTGTTATGATCTTCCTGCAGTGGTCATTACAAGAGGAGGAGGAGGAGGAGGAGGAGGAGGAAGATGAAGAGGAGGAGGAGGAATGAACGAGGGAAAGAGAAAAAAGTAAAATGACACATAAGGAAAGCAATAAAATGACTGTATGAGAGAGAGAGAGAGAGAGAGAGAGAGAGAGAGAGAGAGAGAGAGAGAGAGAGAGAGAGAGAGAGAGAGAGAGAGAGAGAGAGAGATAAATACATTTATGGAAAGAGGAGGAAGGGAGGGAGGGGGGAAGGAGAGAAATGAAGGAGAATGGGTATATATATGTATGCAGGAGGGAAGGGAGGGAGGAAGTGGAGGGAAGGGAGGCAGGTAGTAAGTAGAGGAGGGAGGGAGGGAGGAAAAACAAATGAAAGGGTAGATATGAATGTAGAGATGGAGAGAGGAAGGGAGGGTAGGGAGGGAGGAAGGGAGAGGAGGAAGGGAGAGAATGTTAGGTATGCAGGAGCAGGAAAAGGGAGAATGTAAGCAGTAAAGTGGGGAAACGGGGAGAGGAAGTGAGGGGAGGAGGGTCAGAGGGTAGAGTGGGGAGGAGGTGAAAAGGGGGAGAAGGGGGAGGGGTCTGAGGGGAAAGAAAGTGAGGGGAGAAGAGGGGAAGCGGGGTCAGAGGGTTAAGTGGGGAGGAGGTGTAAAAGGGGAGAAGGGGAGGGGTCTGAGGGGAAGAGGGGTGAGGGAAGGGAGAAAAGGGGAGAGGGGTCAGAGGGGATGAACAGCAATACTGTGGGAACTTCTAATTGAGCTGAGGGTGACAGGTGCATATTTAAAGGGAAAGAGGTGGGGAGGGGAGGGGTGAGGGGAAACAGGGTACGGTAAAAGGGAAACAAAAGGGAGGGGGGGGGGGGGGAGCCAATACAAGTTACAATGAGAATGGGGAAGGAGGAAAGGGGAGGAAAGGGAAGGGGAAGGAAGGAGAAACGGAAGGGAAATGGAGAAAGGGGATGGAAGGAGGAAAATGGAAGGGAAGGAAGAAAATGGGAGGGAAGGAGGAAAATGGGAGGGAAGAGGAAAAACAAGGGAAGGAGGAAAGGGAAGAGGCAGAATGAAAAGAGGAAAAGGTGAAAGAGAGGAGACTGAGGAAAGGAAGAAAGGAGGAAATAGGATAAAATAAATTGTAGAAGGACTAGGATTAAAAGGATAAAAAAGGATGGAAAGAGGAAAATGGGAGGAAAGAAAAGGAGGAAAGGGAAGAGAAAGAATGAAAAGAGGAAAAGGCGAAAAAGAGGAGACTGAGGAAAGGAAGAAAGGAGGAAATGAGTAAGATAAAATAAATTGTACAAGGACTAGGATTAAAAGGATAAAAGAGGAGGGAGAAGAAGAGGAGGAGGAGGAAAAGTGCAGTGGACGAACTAACGTAAATTATAGTATGACGTGACCTGCCTTTCGTAGTGGAGGAAGAAGAGGGAGAGGAAGAGGAGGAGGAGGAGGAGGAGGAGGAAACCGGAATGGAAGGAAGGCTAGAATATAAGGAAATAAATAGGAGTGTTAGTGGATATATATGTTCAGGTGGAGTGGGTGGACTGGGTGGAGGAAGTCTGTTTGTGGGTGGAAAAAAGTGGATGGAGAAGGCAATGGTCAGTGGTGGACGAGGTATGGATGCAGTGGGTGAAGGGACGCGAGTGGAAAAGTGAAGTGGATGGGTGGAAAAAAAAAGTCTGATTTCAGTGGGTGGTGAAGTGGTATGGGTGGAGGAAGAGGCCTGATTGAAGTGGGTGGAGGAGAAAGTGGATAAATGGAAAAAGTTCAGGGGAGGTCAAGGAGGTGGTGGTGAGTGGAGTCGAGGTGGAGGTGGGTAAGTTCGTAGGTAGGTGGGCTAACTACAGGTGGAAGAGAATTGGATAGTGGAAGTAGTAGTTTCGCTGAAAAGTGGATGAATAAGTTTAGTGGGTGGAGGAGGAAGTCTAGTGGGTGAGGGTGGAGATTCAAGTAGGTGGATGGAGGTGGTGGGTGGAGCCGGTGTCTGAATGGACCAAACCACCACCACCACCCACACACACTGCATGGAATCGACCACCACATGAGAGAGAGAGAGAGAGAGAGAGAGAGAGAGAGAGAGAGAGAGAGAGAGAGAGAGAGAGAGAGAGAGAGTTAAGCAAAGAAAACGAAAGAAGACAAAAAAAGTCAAATAAAAGTAAGGAAAAGGAGGAGGAGGAGGGGAAGAAAGTGAGGAAAGGTAAGAAAGGCAGGAAAAAAGGGAGGAAAATAAATAAAATAGGAAAACTCAAACGAAAAAATAAGAAAGGGAAAGAAAGGCAAGGAGGAAAAAATATACAAGGGAACAAAGAGAAGAGGAAAAAAGGAGGAAAAAAAAAAAGAAGTGCAGAGGAAGGAAGGTCAGCGAGGTCGAAGTTTTGGCAACGTGGAGGAGGAGGAGGAGGAGGAGGAGGAGGTGGTCAGTGAAGAAAGAAGACTGCAATGATAGCAACGAGAGAGAGAGAGAGAGAGAGAGAGAGAGAGAGAGAGAGAGAGAGAGAGAGAGAGAGAGAGAGAGAGAGAGAGAGAAAGCCGCGCCCAGTGTGCATGGCTCGCTAGATCAATACCCCGGTGGTGGTGGTGGTGGAGGAGGTGGAGGAGGAGGAGGAGGAGGAGGAGAGCGTGGGTGATACCGAGCCGCCTGTTATGCCACCACTGCCGCGGCGGCCGTGAGGAGGGAGGGAGGAGACGTAATGGAGGATTTTTACCAGAGTCCAGACGGAGGAGAAGGAAGAGCAGGAGGAGGAGGAGGAGGAGGAGGTGATGAAAAAGGACTAGGAAGGATCACAATAAAACAGAAGAAAGAACAAGAGTAAAGTTATGTAATGGAAGATAATTAAAAAGAAAAAAAAAGAAGTTGGGAAGAATGGCAAAGGGAGGAAGAAAGAAGAGGAAGGAAGTGAGAAAGGAAGGAAAGGAAGAAAGGGAGAAGAAAGGAAAGGAAGAAAGGGAGAAGAAAGAAAAGTAAAGGAAGGAAAGTAGAGGAAGGAAGTGAGGAAGGAAGGAAAGTAGAGGAAGGAAGTGAGGAAGGAGGAAAGGAAAGTTGAGGAAGGAAGTGAGGAAAGGAGAAAAATAAACAGCCAAAGGAAAAAAAAGAAAGAAGAGGGAAGGAAGAGAAGGAGGAGGAAGGAGTCGTGTGTGCTCCTTTTCCTCCGGCGAGCACGTGGGTGAGAGAGAGAGAGAGAGAGAGAGAGAGAGAGAGAGAGAGAGAGAGAGAGAGAGAGAGAGAGAGAGAAGAAACAATACAAAACTAAATAACAGGAAAGAACGAAAGCAAAAATAAAAAAAACATTAAAACAAAAGTTAAAAAAAGTTACCAAAAAAAGAAAGGGAGGCGGGAGGAAGCGAGGGAGGGAAAAAAGTAAAGGGAAAAAAGGGAAGGGAAAAAATAAATGGGAGTCTTTTATTCCCATTACAGAGACGTGTCGTGTGAATAGGCAATTTAAATGTTTGTGATAACTGTGTAGAGGGGGGAGGAGGAGGAGGAGGAGGAGGAGGGAGAAGAGTAGTAGTTTAATTGAGAGGATATGGTAACTGTGGAAAAGGAAGAGAGAAAATAAAGGAGGAACTACAAGGAAATAAAATAGGAAGGAGAAAAATGGGGTAGAAGAAGAAAGGAGGAGGGGAAAAGAAGAGGAAGAGGGAGGAGAGGGTAACTGAGGAAAGGGAGAGGAAAACAAAACAGGAAAAATAAGGGAAATAAAAAAATGAGGAAGAGGAACGAGAAAAAAAGGAGGAAAAAAAGGAGAAGGAAAAGTTTGAGGGAAAAAATAACTTGAGGAAAAGGAGAAAATATACGATTACGAAAGATAAAATATAAAAGAAAGAAAAGGAAAAGAGGAAGAAGAAAAAAATGAAAGGAGGATATGATAACTGAGGAAAAGGAGGAAAAAAAACAAGGAAATAGGAGAAACAAAAACAAAAATAAGGAGGAAGAAATACGAGGGGGGGCATACAATATACGGAAATGGGAAGAGGATGAATGGAAGGAAGAGTAAGGAGGAGGAGGAGGAGAAGAGGAAGAAGAAGAAGGAGGAGGAGGAAGAGGGTTGGAAGTGGGTAGTGACAGACAGGAGTAGAGATAGAGAAAGGTGTAATACGTTCTCTCTCTCTCTCTCTCTCTCTCTCTCTCTCTCGTTCGTCCTCAACCCCCCTCTCTCCTCCCTTTCCTTCCTCTCCTCTTAGTTACCCTTTGTTTTCCCTCCCTCTCTCCCTCCCTCCCCCCCTTTTCTCCCCCTTATTCTCCTCCCTCCCCACGTTCGTTCCCTATCTCCCCAATTCTTCCTTCCTCTTCCTCTTCCTCTTCCTCTTCCTTCCCCTCCCCATATTTTGATTCACGCCACTCCTCTTCATCCTCCTCCTCCTCCTCCTCCTCTTCTTCCAATACCTCTGTGACTACCTTCCTCTTCCTCTTCCTTCCCCTCCCCTTATTTTGATTCACGCCACTCCTCTTCATCCTCCTCCTCCTCCTCCTCTTCCAATACTTCTGTGACTACCTTCCTCTTCCTCTTCCTCCTTTTCCTCTTTCTATTTACCTATCACCACCATCTCTTCCTTCTTCCTTCTCCTCCTCCTCTGATCCTCTTTTCTTCTGCCTCTTCTTCCTCCTCCTCCTCCTTCCACCATTATTATTATTTTCTTCCTTCCTCTCCTCCCTCCCCTCCTCCTCCCTCCTCCTCCTTATCCTTTTCTTCTCCTCTCCCTCCTCTCCTCCTCCTCCTGAACCATCTATCCTCTATTCTCCCTCCTCTGTCCCTCCTCCCCTCCTCCCTCCTCCTTCCTCCTCCTGAACTCCCATATAAATTCCTCCCTTTCCCTATCCTCCCTTCGTCTCCTCCCCTCCTCCTCCCCCCCTCCCTCCTCTCCTCCCATTCCTCTATAAATTCGTTCTATCCCCCTCCCCCCCTCCTCTCTTCCTCCTCCTCGTCCTCCTCCTGAACCATTCCTCTATAAATTCGTTCTCTATCCTCCCCTAATTCGTCCTCTTCGCCCTCCTCCTCCTCCTCCTCCTCCTCCTCCTCGCTTGGCTGGTCTTCCACAATTGACCATCTCCTGTACGAATTGCGAACAGATCTTTTTTCTCCTCCTTTCCTTCTTCTTCCTCCTCCTCCCTTCCTTCCTCTACAAGAAGTCTGAACCTTGAACATACATACATACATACGTACACACACACACACACACACACACACACACACACACACACACACACACACACACACACACACACACACACACACACACACACACACATCCATCCTGTTGCAATGTGTCCTCTTTTCCTCCTTTTCTTCCTCTTCCATTGTACACTTCTTCCTCCTCCTCCTCCCTCCATTGATGTGATTTATGCTTCCCTCCCACCCTTCTCCCCCTCCTCTGCGCTGTCCTCCTCTCTATCCCTCCTCCTCTCCTTTTGTCTCCCCCTCCCCCTCTCTCTAACCCCTCCCCTCGTCTCCCCCTTCCACAACTTCCCTTCCCCTCTTCCCCTTCCTCTGTTCCTCCCCCTCTTACCCCTCCCCGTCTCCCATTTACTTCCTTTCTTTCTCCCCCTTTTCCCCTCTCTCCTCCTCCTCTCCCTCCTTTCCTCTGCTTTATGTTCCTCGTTTTACAGCTTTCCTTTCTTTATTCCTTCCATTCTATTTACATAAACTACATTTCCTCCTCCTCCTCCTCCACCTCCTCCTTCCTCCCTTCAGCTTTCCTTCTTCTCTCCCTCTTCACCATCTCCTAGTTACTTTTCTTTTCTTTTTCCTTCTTCTTCTTCCTCCTCCTCTTCTCTTCTTCCTCCTTTTTAACTTCCTCACTCCTTCCTTCCCCTCTCTCTCCTTCCTCTTTTTATTACTCAACTCTTCTTTATTCTCTTCCTTGTCCATGTTTTTTTCACTCTTGCCTCCTCCTCCAATCCCTAAGGTCTCTCTCTCTCTCTCTCTCTCTCTCTCTCTCTTCGAAATGAAATGATAGTTACCCCACCCATTCCACCCCCCCATCCCCTAGGTCCCTCTTTACCCCCCTCCCCCTATCACCCCTACCCTCAAGCCCCTCATCTTATCCTCCCCTCCTCCTATCCCCTTTTCACTCCTCTCCTATTCCCTTCTCCCCTTCATCCCCCATCCCCTTCTCACACTCTCCCCATTCTGCCTCATCTTTCTCCTCTCCTCTCTCTCACCACCTTTCTCCCCTCACTCCCCCTCAACTTCATCCTCCCCTCTCCCCATTCCCCATACCCTGGCTCATATAACGCCTCTCCCACTTCCCCTTCTCCCCAATCCCCTCTCTCACACTTCCCAGACACTCTCCAGAAACGCCAGCAATAGAAGTTCCAAAGTTATCAAGCTGTTTTGAGCATTAGAATTTATCTCCGTTGTGGTTAAAGTTCTGGTCCTCCTCCTCCTCCTCCTCCTCCTTTTCCTGTTTTCTCGTCTATCCTTCTATTTTCCCTCCGTTTCTATAATTGTCTTCTCCCTCACATCACGTCTTTTCCTCCTCGTTTGGATATATTCATGGATAGGGAGGGAGTGGGGGAGATGTTATGTGAGATGACCAGAATTACCTCAGTGCTCCCATCTCCCTCCCATCCATCACCCCTTCATATTTATTCTCCCACCTTCCCCTCCGCCCCGCCAACCCTTTCCTCCCCATCCATCACCGCCTGATCCCACCATCCATCACTTTCAGCCCCTTCCTTTCTCTCCCCGCCACAATACAATCATCCGTCATCTCCCCCTCTTTCCCATCACCTATCCCCTCCCTAAAATTATCATCTTTTTCTCTTAACTTTTTCACTCATTATCCTCCCTCTTTCCCGTCTACTTTAACCCTCCCTTCCCTTTCTTTTCCATCACCCCTTCCATCACCTCCAACATTTTTCCCTTTCCTCTTTCCCTTCCCTTACTCCATTCCCATCACTAACATGTCTTTCTTTTTTTCCCTCCTATCAATCTTCTTTTTCCTTCTCTTTTTTTTCATCTTAACCTTCCCTTTCCCATCATCCATTCCTTCACCCTCCTCAACATCTTTCCCTTTCCTTCTTCCCCTAATCACCTTTTCACTCATCACCCCCTCTCCCTTCATCTTTGCCCTCCCTTACCCTTTCTTTCCCATCACCCTTTTCCTCCCCTATCCTTCTCCCAATAACTCCTTCCCCCTAGCAACTCTTTCAACCCTCCCTTCTCTACCCACCCCTTTTCCCCTTCCTCTTCCATAACCTTTCCCTTACCCCTAGCAACTCTCTCGACCATCCCATTCATCACCCCTCCCCTGGCAATTCTTCCCATCCCTTACCTTCCCCTTCCTCGCGTTGCCTTCCCCAGGTGCCCAATTAAGTCCCGTTTACCTGTCCAGCTACAAAGGTGAAATCGAGGCCATCCACACCTGTAATTTCAGGGTACAGATGGCAGGTGTGATAGAGGAGTGGCAGCTAGGAGGAGTGGGAGGTGAGGGATGAGGGGAGGCGAGATGAAGAGAAAGGGGGATGAGGGGAAGAGGGGAAGGGAGGGGAAGGTGAGAGAAAGGGACTGGAGATAAAAAAAAAGGAAGATGAGGGAAAGGGAATGGAGAAAAAAAAATTGAGAAGGGATGGAATGATGGGAAAATAAGAAAAGAAAATTAAAGTAGGAAAAAGGGGAGATAAGGTAGACTGAAGGAAGGGATGAGGTAGTTGAGGGAATAAAGAAGGGGAAAGGAATGAAGGGAAGGTAATGATGTCAGAATGGATAGGTAAAGGCTGATAAAATAATGAAGATGTAGATTGAAGGGAAAAGAAGGGATAGAGGTTGACGAAGGAATTAAGAGAATGGGAAGGGGATGAAAGGAGTGGGGTTCAAAGATGAGGGAAGAGATGGGAAGGGAAGAAGAAGAGGGGGGGGGCGGGGGGGGAGGTTAGCGTGCAGGCAACAGCTGACTAGAGAAGGTTAGTAATGAAGTCCTCACGCTATCCTCCTCCTCCTCTTATCTTCTCTTCTCCGCTTCTATATATATCTTCTCCCTATCCTCCCCCTTCCTCCAACTCTCCTTCCTTTTGTTTTCTTCATTATTTTTAACCTTTCTTTATCTTCCTCCACCACCTCCACCCTCCTCCTCCTCCTCTTCTTCCACCTGTATCTTTGTTCTTCCTCCTCGTCCTCCTCCTCGTCTTCCTTTATTGATGAAGACTCGCTTATTGGTCCCTTTCCGAAGGTCACACACACACACACACACACACACACACACACACACACGTTGATGAGTAACTGCCAGCCACTTCTTCCTTTCCTCCTCCTCCTCCTCCACTTACCTCCACTTCACCTCTTCTCTCCCTCCTTCCCCTCTCCCCCCCCCCCTCCCCCACCAAAGTCCAATACTACCTTTCAACATTGCCAAGACTCTCTCTCTCTCTCTCTCTCTCTCTCTCTCTCAATCCTCCCCTTTCCTTTATTCTAACTCTCCTCCCCCCTACACCTATCATTCCCCTTCTTCCTCTCCCCTCCTTTCCCCTTCTTCTCCCTTCCTTTCCCACCAACCAATACACAATACACTCCTCCCCTCCCCATTCCCCTCTCAAAACACCCATTCCTTCCTTCACTCTCCTACTACAGTCCCTTTACTTTCTCCATTGCCCATCACTTCCCTATCCCCTTCCCTTTCCCCCTCACTGCTCTCCCTTCCCTTCCTAGCTAACTTATTGCATCCCTTCCCCTTCCGTCTCCCTTCCCATTTCCTCTTCCTGGCTAAACACATTCCTCCCCTTCCTCTTCCTCTTCTTTCCCTCCTTTCCCCCCTCCCTTCCCTGTCCCCTTTTCCCCTCACTGATCTTTCCCCTTCCTCCTCCATCTCTAACTTATTGCAACCCTTCCCCGTCTTTCTTCCCCTCCTCTCCCCTCCCCTTCCTTCCCCTCCCCAAGCACCGCAATGCAGCCAGACGAGGCGCGGCTCCGAGGGGAAACGATATAGAGGAGGGGAAAGAAAAATAAACGGTTAATGTCGGGGCGCGCGGAGGATAAAGAGGAAGGAGGAGGAGGAGGAGGAGGTGTGTGTGTGTGTGTGTGTGTGTGTGTGTGTGTGTGTGTGTGTGTGTGTGTGTGTGTGTAAAAGGGAACTGAGGGGAAGGTTAGGTAATGTGAGAACGAGGAAGGGAAGAGGTAAGGTTAAGTAAGGTAAGGAAGGGAAGGATGTGAGGTAAAGAATAATATTTGCTCTCTCTCTCTCTCTCTCTCTCTCTCTCTCTCTCTCTCTCTCTCTCGTTTCCTTGAAATAAAACTAGTGACGAGTTAAGGATGGGAAGGAAAGAAGGAAGGATGGGAAGGAAAGAAGGAAGGATGGGAAGGAAAGAAGGAAGGATGGGAAGGAAAGAAGGAAGGATGGGAAGGAAAGAAGGAAGGATGGGAAGGAAAGAAGAAGGGGAAGGAAGGAAGAAGGGGAACGAAGGAGGGGAAGTAAGGAAGGAAGGAGGGGAAGGAAAGGAGAGGGGAAGGATGGAGGGAGGGGAAGGAAAGAAGGAAAGAAGGAAGAAGGGAAAGGAAGGATAGGAAGGAGAAGAAAGGAGATAAAGAAAAAAAAAACAGGAGGGAGAATTAATCATGAAAGAAGAGGAAAGGGAGACAAGAAAAAACAGGAGAAAGAGAAAGCGAAAAAAGTAGAAAAGGAGGAGAAACTAAGTGAATCAAGCGAGGGAGAGGAAAGAGGAGAAAGGAGGAAAGTGAATAAAGAAAGACGAGAAAAAAAAGAAAAGAAAAAGGGAGGGAAGGAGAACGCAAGTGAATCAAACGAGAGGGGAGGAGGAAGGGAGGGAGAGAGGGAGAGGAGCGAAGAGGGGAAGGAAGGAAAGGGGAGACGGGAGGAAGCAGGAAATGTGAGGAGATAAAAGGTATTAAAACGTGGGGAGGGGAAAGGAGGGGAAGGGAGAGGAGGGGAAGGAGGGAGGGGAGGAGAATTAGGGAGAGGGGACAATGAGGATAAAAGAAGGAGCAGAAAGCAGGAAAGAAGATAAAGGTGTTAAGTTTGGGGGAGGAGAAAGAAGATAGGAGAGGGGAGGAGAGGAGAATGGAAGGGGGAACAGTATGGAGAGGAGGGGAGGAAGAGAAAGGAAGGGGAGAAAAAGAGGAAGAGAATAGAGGGAAGAGGGAAGGGAAGAGGAGAAAGAGGAGGTGAAAGAGAAGGAAAAAAGGGAGAGCAGAGGAACGGAGGAGAGTAGGAAAAAGAGGAAGGGAGGGAAATAGTATGAAGAGGGAGATGGGAAAGATAAGAGGAAGAGGAGGAAGAAAGGAGGAAAAGAGGAAGGGAGAGAAGAGAACCAAACGGAGGAAACAAAGAAAAGAAACACGTAAAATAAAAACAATAACAGGTGGAAACAGATGAGGGAAAAAAAGGGTAGATAGGAAGAGTAAAAAAAAAGAAAAAATGAGAGGGGGAACAGCACAAAAAAGGGAGGGAGGAAGGAAAGGAAAAGAAAAAAGGAAGGGAAGAGGAAGTGAAATAAAAGTAAAAAAGAAAAGTTGACTAAGAGAAAAACATTGAAAGAGGAAATTGTAAAACGAGGAAACAAAAAAAAATGTGAATAAAAAAAAGAGGAAGAGGAGGAATAGAAATAAAAAAAAAGAAAATAGCAGATAAAGTTTGGAAGGTATAGAAGTAGTAATAGTAGTAGTAGTAATAGTAGTAATAATAATAGTAGTAGTAGTAGTAGTAGTAGTAGTTGTAACAGTAACACCCCATCACCCAACACCCCCTCCCACCCCATCACCCTCTATCACCCCATCTTCACTCCCCACCCCCCATCACCCACGCCTCTCCCCCACGTTCTTTACAGCCATATTTATTCTCCCCGCGAAGCCATCCTCCCACGTTAGTACTCACCCTGGGACATAAACTGGGGAGAAGGGGAGTCTGGAGAGGGGAGAGAGGAGGAGAGGAGGGAATGAAGGTATGGGGGAAAAGGAGGAAGGAAGGAGATGGAAGAAAACAGAAGAGGGTAGTGAAGAAAGTGTGGAGGAAAGAGAAGGGGAGGAAAATAAGACATGTAAAGAAAGAAGAAAAAACATATGGGTAGACAGGGAGGAGGAGGAGAAGATGGGGAAGAGAAAGAAGGAAGATGAATAGAAGAGGGCAATGAAGGAAGGGTGGAGGGAAGAGGAAGGGAGAGGAAAAGAAGGCAGTGTGAAGGAGAGAAGAGGAAGGGAAGAGAAACAAGGAAGATGAAAAGAGAAGAGGGCAATGAAGAAAGGGTGGAGGAAAGAGGAAGGGGGAGGAAAAGAAGAGTTTGAAGAAGGGGAGAAGAGGAATAACAGACGGGAAGATAGGGAAGGGTGGGGAGAGGGGAGGAAAATTATGGTAGTATTCATATCAAACCATTATCTCCCCACTCCTCTTACCCCCCCCCCCTCCCCATCACCATCAATCACTATCAGCAAGCCATCAAACGAAATGAATTAACAAGTGATGGTGACGGCGATAGTGAAGGGAGGAAGAAGGGGAAGAGGAAGAAGGGAGGAAGAAGAGGGAAGGAGAAGAGGAAGGGCGGGAAGGAAGTAAGATAAATGTGTCAGAGGGAAAGATAAAATAAGGAAGGGAAGAGGGGAAGGAAAGAAGGGAGGAAGGGAGGGAAGAGGGGAAGGAAATAAGACAGGGAGAGGAGAAAGGACTGGAAGGAAGTTAAAGGGAAGAGGAAAGGAAGAAAAGGAAGGCAAAGGGAGAGGAGGAAGAGGGGAAGGGGAAGAAGGGAATGGAGGGGAGGAGTGAAAGGAAGGGAAGAGGAGGGGAAGAAGGGGAGAGAATGAAGGGAAAGGAGGGACAGGAGGGAAGGATAGGCAAGGGGTGAGGAGGAAGGGGAGGAAAGGGAGGAAGGGAATGGAGGGACCGGAGGAGGGGAGAAGGGGAGGGAAGGGGAGAGGAGGGGAAGATAAGCAATCCTCATCCATTATTGAAAGGTTTAATAACAATCACCCAATGAATTGATAACGGGGAGGGGAGGGGAGAGGAAGGGAAGGGGAGATAATGGAGGTAAAATTAATAATGAAAAGCCAACAAACAAATGAATGAATAAATAAATTGGACAGGAATCAATGAGAGAGAGAGAGAGAGAGAGAGAGAGAGAGAAATTTTTATATTTCCGACGAATAAAAAAATCTACGGTGTCGCCCATTCGAATTTCACTTACTTTTTATAGGAGACGAGAGAGAGAGAGAGAGAGAGAGAGAGAGAGAGAGAGAGAGAGAGAGAGAGAGAGAGAGAGAGAGAGAGAGAGAGAGCACCCCCATCAACAGCTATCTTCCCATACCTCTCATCCTTCTCTCCCTTTTCTCTCTCCCTCGAAACCTTCCTTCCTCCACCCCACCCCCTCCTACCTGCTACCCTTCCACCTCCCCTTTCCTCCCCCACCTATAAAATTCACCTTTCCCATTTTAGTACTTTCCCCTTCATCTCCCTTTTCCTTCCCTACCCCCTCCCTACCTACCTACCCTTCCTACCTTTACCTCTCCTACCTATCTTCCCTCCCTTCCTCTACTCCTACCTTTCCCTCCCTTCTTCCTCCCCCCCAACTTTACCTCCCAACATCTCTCTCCCTTCTCTAAACTTCCACCTCCCTTCCCCTTCCACTTTCCCTTTTTAACTTTATTCCCCATCTAAAAAATCCTCCTTTCCACCCTCCCTTACTCCCCCCCTTCATCCTCAACCCCCTCACTTCTATTTTCAACACCCTTCCATTAAGTGGGAGGGCAGCACAAGGGGGAATAGGGGAAGGGAGGAAAGGGAAGGGCCGCGCAACCATTACTCAGAAACTGCCCCATTACACTTGAGGCAATGGATTTAAAGGGGGAGAGAAGGGGGGGAAGGGGGGGAAAGGGGAGGATATGGTGGTGGAGGAAAGTTAAAGGAAGGGGAGGAAGAGAATGGTGGAAAGGAAAGCAGGCGGAAAAGGAGGAATAGGAAGAGAAAGGAATGGTGGAGGAGAAGGAAGAGAAGTGAAAGATGGAAGAGATAAAGGAAGGGGTGAGATGGGAAGGAAAAGGGGAGACGGGAAGGGGAGAATATGGGGAAAGAGGAAGACAACAATGGTGTGAGGGAGAGAAATGTATGGGAAGGGGAAGGAGGAGAATGATGAAATGGAAGTAGGCGAGGAGGGTGTGATAGGAAGGGGAGGAATGGATAGGAAAAGAAGAAAATGAAGGAGGAGGAGGAAGGAAAAGAGAAGATAAAAAATGGAACGGATATCTTAAAGTGATGGGGGAAAGGAAAGGGATGGATAAAAAAATATAGGGAAGGGTCAAGATAATTAAAGAATATGAACACTGATTAGATGGTTTATAGAAGGCAAGAAAATGGAACGAGTAAAGAAAAGGAAAGGTATGGAGAGGGAAAAGGAAGAAAGCAAGGAGGGGAAAGGAAGGGGAAGAGATGAAGGAAGAAGGGATGGAGGAGGAGAGACAAGGGTATAAAAATGAAAGTGGAAAAGAAGATACACGAGGGAAAGAGGAAGAGAAATTAAATAGATTAAAGGGAAAAGAAAGCAAGGATGGGAGAGGAAGGAAGAGGAGAAACAGAGGAACGAAGAAGTGAAGGAGGAAAAAAACAAAAACAGAAAAAGACAAACGAGGGAGAGAAAGAGAAAAGAGAATGGAAGCAAAGAAGTTATGTGAAGATTTAACAAGAGAAAAGAAAAAAAAGCAAAGATGAGAGAGGGAGGAATAAGAGGAAAAGGAAAAAGAGGAACGAAGAAGGGATGGAGGAGAGAAAGGGGTATTAAAGTGTAAAAGAGAAACGAGAGAGAAAGGGGAGTTTAAGGGGGGTCATTTCTTCATTATATCGAACGTCTTCACAAACCTTCACACAGCACGTAGTCACTTTGCACCGTGCCATTAATCACGTCTACCTCCTCCTCCTCCTCCTCCTCCTCCTCAATTAGCCAGCATAAACGTTCTTCCCTTCTCCCTATTTATCCTCCTTCCTTTGTACAGTCTGCATGTATATTTTTTTCTTCCTTGCTTCATTACTTCCCTTTCTCAACCCTTCCAAGCTTTCCTCCTCCTCCTCTTCTTCTTCATTAACTAAATATTAATAGAGTTTATCCCCTCCTTTATCAAGTTTTATAATTCCTCCCTCCACTCTATCCAGTCCTTCTATACAAACCTTATTTTATTTTTTCAATTTTTACTACTTTCATTTTTACTCCATCTTTATATATGATTCTCTCTTCCTTTATACAAACCTTCATTTTTTTTCATTTTTTACTACTTTTATTTTTACTCTTATCCTTATATACGAGTCTCTCTTCCTTTATCCAGTCCTTCTATACAAACCTTCATTTTTTTTTCAATTTCTACAACTTTTATTCCTTCCTCTACCCAGTTCTGCTATACAATTTTTCCTTCATTCATCTACTTTATTTTTACTTCTTTGATTCAGTCCTTCCACGCAATTCCTCCTTCAATCCTCCACTCACATTTTTACTACTTCTCCCCCTCCCTTCCTTCACTCAATCTTTCCATATAATCCTTTCTTCTTTGCTATTCTTTCCAAATTATCACTTTTTCTTCATTCGTTCATTTACCCAATCCTTTTACCCTCTTCCCCTTCCTTTCCCGTCCCCATAACTTTCCTTTTCTTTACTCTTCCCATTTTCTCTTGCCTTCCATAAACCATATAATCAGTGTTCATATTCTTAAGTTATCCCTTCCATCTTTATCTTAACCCTTCCCTATTTTTTTCCTCCTTCCTTCATTTATACAATCATTCCGTTTCTCAACCCTGTCCGTACTTTGCTGCTTTTCCTCCGCTTCCTTCCTGCTATCTCTTTCCTCCACTTTTCTCTCCTTTCCACTCCATCCTATACCGTTTCCTTCCTCTCCTTACTCGTTCCTTTCCTCCTCCACTAAATCCACTTCCTCCTACCTTGCTTCTTTCTTCCGTTGCTAAGTGATTCAATATTTAAACTTCATTCATTCATTCTTTTCCTTTCTTTTCTCCTTCGTTTACTGTTTTTCTCCTCTTCCTTTTTTCCTCCATCCGCCCATCGTTTTTTTTTTTTCCCCTTCCTGCAAAATCATTCTTCATTCCTGTCATTCTTAAAGCCCCCGCCTCCTCCTCCTCCCTTGCAACGTAATATAAATTCTCCTAAAAAAAAAAAAAAGTGATTCGCGGCGCCGGGTGATTTACGACCGTGTGTGTGTGTGTGTGTGTGTGTGTGTGTGTGCGTTTAGGAGACAGTGGGCGAAGAAAAGGTAAAGTTGAATAATATAAGGTGGTTAGGTAAGGACAGTGAAGCAAAACGTAAAGTTGAAAGTAAAGTTAAAAAAGGAGAGTCGTGCGTCGAAAGTAAAGATAAATTAGTTAAAAGTTAGATATTTTTAGTAAAGCTGAAAACTGAGAGTAAAGTTAAAATTAAAATTGAAAGTAAAGCGGAAAAGCAGAATTAATAAAAGTATGGTTAAAAGTAAATTTGAAAGTAAAGTTGAAAAGAAGTTAAAAATTGACGATTACTTTAAAGTCGAAAGTAAAGTTGAAAGTAAAGCTCAAAGTAAAGAAAAAGATAAAGCAGTAAGGTTGAAAAGTAGTTAAAAATGTACCCAAGATCAAAAGCAGTGTCGGAAAAAAAAAAGCTGAAAGTAATGTTAAAAGTAAAGCTAAAATTAAAGTTGAAAATGAAGTGGAAATTAAATTAAAGTTGGGTAAAGAAAGCAAAAGAAACTAAAAACAGACATACACAGACACACCCACAGACAAACATACAGACAGACACAGACCCAGAGGAATAACAGACCAATAAAAACTCGCCCCTACAGTCTGGTGAGTCACACGTGGCGCCAAGGAGTCGCGGTGAGTCACCAAACACTGGGCGACGAAGGGGTGACGGGGGAAGGAGGAGGAAAGGGGAAGAAGGAGAGGAGGAAGGGGAGGGGACGAAAAGTGTACAGAAGGGAGAGACTGGTAAGGAATGGCGTGCGAATGTGAGATAGAAATGGAGGAGGAAAAAATGAAGGGAAGGGAACCAAGGGGAAAAAAATGTGGGTTTGTGGATTTGAGATGAAGAGGAAGAACACTAAGGAAAGATTAAGAAAAAAAATAGAAGGAATAGAAGAGAATAGAAGAAAGGAATAGAAGAATAGAACAGAAAGAAGGGAGGGAAACGAAGAGAAAGGGGAAGAAAGGAAGAGGGGAATAAGGAGGAAGAAAATGGAGAAAGGGAAGAAGAGGGGAATGAAGGGGAAAGGAATTAAAAAAAAAAGGGAGGAAAACGAAGAGAAAGGGGAAGAGAGGAATGAAGGGGAAGAAGGGAATGAAAAGGAAGAAGGGAGAAGGGAATGAAAAGAGGAAAAGGAAAACTTCAAGAAGAGGAAAGAGGTGGTGAAGAGAAAGTTAAAGAAAAGAGGAAAATTTAAATAAAGAAATGAGAAAAGAGAATAAAGAGATAGGGAATGGAGGAAAATGAAGGTGGAAATATGAATGAAAGGAGGAAAATAGAATGATGCAGAGGAAGAGGACAAACAAACAGTAAGGGAAAGGGGAATGAGGAGAGGAAGTGGAGGGGAGGGGGGAGAACAGGTGTTAGGGAGGGGACAAGGGAAGAGGAGGAATTGCAGGTAAGGTCTCTCTACCCCCGGGTCAATACACGGTTCACCAGGTAGGCGCCAACCCAACCCCCCCATTCCTCCCCTCTCCCTCAGTACCCTTCCCCCTTCCCCTTCCATCCCCTTGTTTTGCATTGCTTCCATTTCTTTTTCCACTCGCTTCTACTTCCATTTCTTTGCTTTACTCCTTTTCATCCCGTTTCTTTCCATTCCCTTCCTTTGCTTCTCTTTGCTGTCTGTCCCATTCCTTTGTTTCCCTTTCCTTTCCATTTCTTTGCTTTTCTTCCTCCTCTTTTTCATCCCATTTCTTTCCATTTCCTTCCTTTGCTTCTCTTTGCTGTCTGTCCCATTTCCTTTGTTTCCCTTTCCTTTCCATTTCTTTGCTTTTCTTCCTCCTCTTTTTCATCCCATTTCTTTCCATTCCCTTACTTTGCTTCTCTTTGCTGTCTGTCCACTTCCTTTGTTTCCCTTTCCTTTCCATTTCTTTGCTTTTCTTCCTCCTCTTTTTCATCCCATTTCTTTCCATTCCCTTCCTTTGCTTCTCTACTATCTACCTATCCCATTCCTTTGTTTCGCTTCCCATCTTCCTTTCTTTTTATTCCTTTCCTTCCTTCTCTTCATTTTCTTTCAACTTCTCTGCTTCGCTTTTCCTTCCCTTCAATTCCTTTCCTTTCCCTTCCATTCTTTCTCTTTCCTTTACATTCTCTTCCTTTCCTTCGCTTTTCTTTCTCTATTCATTTGTTTTCCTTTCCTCTTCCTTTCCTTACACTACTTTCACCTTTCTTTTGCTCCCCTTCTCTGTTTTCCTCTTTTTCCTCCCCCACTATTTTTCTCTTCTCCCCTTTCTCTCCCCATTCTTCCCAATCCTTAATTTCCCATCAACCCTAGCCAAGATTTACCAGTGAGCGCTGAAATCCCTACCCTCCCTTTCCCTTCCCCCTCTCTACCTATTCCCCATTCCCTCCCTTCCTCTCCCTTTTCACTCCACCCTTCCTTTATCACTCTGCTCTCTATTCCCATTCCCAGTAACGATTTTCCCTTACCAATACCACTCACGAACACTCTCTCTCTCTCTCTCTCTCTCTCTCTCTCTCTGCGGGGTTCTAGAATTGCACGTTCGAGGTGGAAAGTTTTGTGTATCTTTTTTTTTCTTTTGGTTTCTTTTTTTCTTTGTTTCCCTTGATAAATGTTCTCCCTCCTCCTGGTCTTCCTCCTCTTGCTCTTCCTCCTCCTCCTCCCTTAAATATATCTTCCCCAACCTACAAAGCCTTTTTTATTAATCTTCCCAATCTCCTTTTTTTCATACTCCTAATCCTTTTTTTTTTCTTTCTCTCATATTGAAGCCCTACCCCCCCCCCCCCTCGAATATATCCCAAACCCCAATATCCCCATCTTTTTCCCCATCCTTCCTACCCTAACCACCCATTCCCCAACATCCCTTTCTTACCCCATATCCCCAACCTTCCTATCCTAACTATCCTTTCCCCAACATCAACCTTTCTTCCCCTGTATCCCCATCCTCATTCCCCAACCCTCCTCCCCTAACCAAGGCTTCCATAACCATCCAGTCACCATATATAGAACCTCCAGAACCGGCCCCTCCCCATCACAACTCCCTAGTCAATTCCCAACTCCTCCCTTCCTTCCCCAACTCGCGAATTGAGGTCAGGGCTACACGTGCAAAGCCAATAGCCACACCCGTACACACACACACACACACACACACACACACACACACACACACACACACAGCTTAGCCAATAAAACGGACGGGTACATGTTGGTGCATAGAGAATAGCTTAGTGGTAGTAGTAGTGGTAGTAGTAGTAGTAGTAGTAGTAGTAGTAGTAGTAACAGTAGCAGCAAATGTTGTAAATTAGTAAATGCACGGATTAGCAGTGTAGTAGAAGCAGTAAGAATAGATAAAGTAGTAATAGTAGTAGTAGTAGTAGTAGTAGTAAGGAAATAGTAGCAGGAGAATTAAATAAGTAAAAAGTGGAAGGATTAGTAGTGTGGTGATGGTAGTAGTAGTAGTAGTAGTAGTAGTAGTAGTAGTACTTAGCCCAGGTGTCGCTACTTCACCTGTATCGGCTTACAGGTAATGCTCTTAGCATCATCCTTAGAAACACTCGACAAAGCGTATGAGCGAGGGCTTAAAATGTGTGTGTGTGTGTGTGTGTGTGTGTGTGTGTGTGTGTAGAACATTTGCCTGCTTGCTTCAATTAATTGCGAGGTACAAACACGCACACGCACGCTTGGGAACACGCGCGCACACACACACACACACACACACACACACACACACACACACTATATTTTAAGCTCATCGAAGGTCATGTACCCAAGTTTTGTTACGTTGAAGTGTGGTGGTGGTGGTGGTAGAAGTAGTAGTAGTAGTAGTAGTAGTAGTAGTAGTAGTAGTAGTAGTATCAATCACGTCAATTAATTATTAAAACAACCAACAACAGCAAGAAAATAGGAACAGTAGAAAGGAAGCAGAAGTCGTGGTGTTGAAATAGTGGTGGTGATGGTGGTGATGATGTGCAAAAGTGTGTGTTCTGAATTCTGATGGTGATGCGATTATGGTGGTGATATTGAAAGATAATAAGGGTGGTGATGAATTTAATTAAGGTTGCACTGTGGTGGTAACGAGTGGCGGTGATGGGATTAGGTGTTGCCGAGTGAGATACGCAGTTGTGGTGATGACAATGGTGGTGGTGGTGGTGGTGATGGTGGTGTTGTTGTTGTTGTTGGTGGTGGTGGTGGTGGTTGTTGTTGTTGTTGGTGGTGATGGTTTTGGTGGTGGGTGTTGTAAAAGTGTACCAAGGACAGAACACACACACACACACACACACACACACACACACACACACACACACTTTGATCAATACACAACTTGGGAGCTTTACTGAGTCACACACTTCCTCCTCCTCCTCCTCTTCTCCTTCCTTCCTTCCTTATCGATACCATCAACGCAAACTACATCATATAGTAAAAGTAGTAGTAGTAGTGACAATATAAAGTTGTAGTAGTAGGAGTAACAACCAACAATAGTAGTAGTAGTAATAATGAGCAAAAGTTATTATCCTTAAAATAATATAAAGCTAATTAAAATATATTCACAAACAGGAGGAGGAAGAGAAAGAGGAAGAAGAGGAGGAGGAGAAATAATTACCAAGACGAAATAAAGAAATGAAGAGGTAAGAGGGAGATAAAGAGGGCCGACAAGAGGGAGGAGAGGAAGGGAGAGGAAAAGGAGGAGGCAGAGGGAGGTAAGAGGAAGGGAGGAGGGGAGGAAAGTGGTACTCATCTCCCTCCTCTCTTGGGGGAGGAGGGAGAGAAAATTTTATCTTATTTCCCCCGTCACGTACAGTTACCTCCCTAACTCCCTTCCTCCCTCCCTCCCTCCCTCCCTCCTCCTCCTCCTCTTCTTCTTCTTCTTTCGTTCTCTTCTTTCCTCCCTCCTCCTCTTTCGTTCTCTCCCTTCTTTGCACCTCCCCTCTTCGTTCTCAACTTTCCTTCCATCCCTTTAATTAACTTTGTCTTAATTCTTTCCTCATCTTCTTTCTTTCCTTCCCCTTCTCTCCTTTCCTCTTTCTTTCCCTCTCTTCTTCCTCTCCTTTCCTCTCTCCTCCTCCTCTTTCGTTCTCCCTTCTTTGCACCAACCATCTTCGTTCTCAACTTTCCTTCCATCCCTTTAATTAACTTTGTCTTAACTCTTTCCTCATCTTTCTTTTCCTCCCATTCTTTCCTTTCCTCCTCTTTCTTTGCCTCTCTTCCTTCTCTCCTTTCCTCCTCCTCCTCTTCTTTCATTCTCTCCCTTCATCGTTCTCAACTTTCCTTCCAATACTTTTACTTCGACTTATTTCCTTCCCCATCTTCTATCTTTTCCTTCCCTTCCTTCCTTCCTTTCCTCCTTTCTTTGCCTCTCTCCCCCCCATCTCCTTTCTTATTCTTTCCTTTACTCTCTCTCCTTTCCTATTTCCCTCCTCGTCTGCCAAATTGGAGAGCAGAAGTAATGGGAGAAAGAAGAATGTGGAAGTAGTGATGGTGGAGAAGGAAGAAGAGGGAGGAGGAGGAAGAGGGAGGGAAGTAGAAGAGTAATGTGAATAGGAGGAGGAGGAGGAGGAGGAAGAAGAAAAGTAAGCAAGAGATGGAAGCTTAAAAAAAAAAAAAAAAAAAAAAAAGGCAGAGGTGGAAGAGGTGGAGTAAGTAGTGGGAGAAGTGGAGGTGGAGATAGTGGTGGGGAAAGTGGAGGAAGAAGTAATTTGCGTAATGAAGTGGAGGTGGAGGCAATCATAGCAGAGGTGGAGGAGGAAGAGTAATAGCAGTGGTGGTGGGTGGAGGTGGAAGAGGTGGTGGAGCGAACACTAATCCCACTAATTGATGCTCCACTTAATGCTGAAGACAATAATTAAAGGAGATGAGACAGACAACAGCTAACCCCCATTACCTTAACTGCCTCTCTCTCTCTCTCTCTCTCTCTCTCTCTCTCTCTCTCTCTCTCTCTCTCTCTCTCTCTCTCTCTCTCTCTCTCTCTCTCTCTCTCTCTCTCTCTCTCTCTCTCTCTCTCATTCCATTTATTTCTCATCTTTTCTTCCTCTGTCTTCCTTTCCTTCTTGTTTATATTTCCTCCTGTCTCCTGTATTTCTTCCTCTTTTTCCTTTCTTTCTCCTCATTCCTTCCTTCTCTCCTCTATTTCTTGTTTCCCTTCCTTTCTCCTCTTAATTCTTTCATTCATTTCATCCTTTACTCTTGTTTTTAATCTTTCCTAATATTTTTCGTCTTTTCTTCTTTTTCTTCACTTCCTCTTCTACTTCATGTCTTCCTATTCATCTGCCTTTCCTTTTCTTCCTTTCTTTCATCTACTTTCTCATCTCCCTTCCTTCCTGTCTCCTCCTCCTCCTCCTCCTCCTCCTCCTCCTCGTCTTTCCTTTCAGTTCGTCTTTTTTTCCCTTCCTCCTCCATATCCACCTCTTCCTTCTCATCATCTCAAGTATCCTCCTCTTCCTTCTATCCAATATCCTCCTCCACCTCCACCTCCTCCTCCTCCTCCTCGGTGGATTCATTAATGAGATGGAGATGGAAGAGGGTGGAGGAGATGAGAGGCGGAGAGATAAATTAGTGTGGAAAGGAAAGCGTGAGGGTAGGGAGGATAAAGGAACAAACAGAGGAAAGGAAAGGGAGGATAAAGGAACAAACACAAAGGAAAGGAAAGGGAACGAAAATAAAAGAAGGGTAAGAAAAAAATATTGATGGAAAGAAAGTTTTGGCCTAATGGATGCTGCTGCTGAAAAAAAGAAAAGAAAGATGGTGAAAGTTTGAGTGTTTGAAAAGAGTTGAGAAAATAAAATGGAAGTGTTCTAGTGAAGAAGAATAGAAGAAAACTGTAAGTATCTTTGTCTTCTAAGCTGTAGTGGTGTGTACAAGGAAATAGGAAAGCTAAGGAAAAGAAAATAGTACTATGAAAAAAAGAAAAAAAAGCACGGTAAACCAAAATAAAGGAATGTCACGGAAAAAAAATATAGATTAGAATGAGGGAAAAAGTAAGAAAAATAACACGGAAATCGGGAAATAAATAAAAAAAACTAGAGGTAAAGGATAAAGAAGAAATAAAAGGAGGGAAAGAAAAAAGTTTAATGGGTCTAGCAAAAAAATGGGAAATAAAAAAAATAAAAAGTTACATACTGGGAAAGGATAAATAAGAGATGAGGGGAAGCATAAAATTAAATGGTTCAGGGAAAGCAAAGGAAATACACGAGGGAAAGGATAAAAGGATGAAAGGTGGAAAAAAAAGTAAAATGTTAACAAGACAAATATTTTTCGTCCCTTCTCAACCCATTTGCCTAACGCTCTCACCTTCCCTCTCACCCTCCCTCCTCCCCTCTCATCCTCCTCTTCCTCCTCCTCCCCTCCGGCACAACTGAGAGTATTTCCTTCGTGGAGGGAGAGAAGATAACAAGTCATAAATGAGATGAAGAGAACACGAGTGGAGGGTTAACTTTCAAGGTCTAGGAGGAGGAGGTGGATATGATCAAGGAAGAGGAGGAGGAGGAAAAAATATAAAGTGGAAAAGGAGGAAAAAGAGGATAAAGACGACGTGGAAATGGAGGAAAAGGAGGAATAAGGAGGAAAAGGAGAATCAGGACGAGATGGGAAAAGAGGACAGTAAGGAGGAAAAGGAAGGAAGCAGAGGAGGAGGAGGAGGACTTGGAGGAAAACTATACTAAGGTGGGAAAAGAGCAAAGTAAGAAAATGAGAAGGACGAAGTGGAAAATGAGGAATATAAGAAGGAAGAGGAGGAAAAAAGAAGGAGGAAGAAGATGACAAGGAAGAGAAAGTGTGACAACCTCTCCTAACCACAGCAAAACAATACCACGCCCAATTACACACACACACACACACACACACACACACACACACACACACACACACACCTACTAGTACAACACCAATCAATTATGCACCCCATTACCTCATTAAAACCACTAATTAGGTGTCCTTGTTGAACCCGCCACGCCCATCACCAATACCACCATCATCACCACAGTTATTATTGCGGGCTTTGTTGTTTCCTTTTTTTATATTATCGAGCTTCCTTCTTTCCAAAAAAAAAAAAAAAAAATCTTCACCACCACCTCCATTTACTACTACAACTATCACCATAACTATTAATAAGAGAAACAATTGATCTGTTTTTTCTTCTTTCCTTCATTTCTTTCCCCCGTCGCCTTCCCTCCCTCTCTCCCTCCTTTTCCTTTGTTTACTCATCCGTCATTTCAACATCCTCCTTCTCTTTCAACATCCTCCTCCTGACTGACTGCCTTCCTTCCTTCCTCTTCCTGTAATTCAACCACCACTACCAATGCCTACACAACCATCACCATCACTACCGCCACCAAAACAACAAAACTCTACCAAGGAGAAACTATCAACCATTAAGTAAACATAATATATATAAAAAGTTATCAATATGGCTAAAACATTTGTTATTCTTGTCTTTCAATTTCACGTTATGCTTAAAATACTTGATATCACTTCCCTTCCTCACCACTAATTCTCCTGCGACTGAAAAATGGAAAATATAAACAGACTGAAAAGGAGAAGCAAGATGTCTAGTTAAGAATGCATTGTTAATTCTGCTAGTTGTTGAATATTTGGGTCATGTCCTATTAGAATATTAGCTCTAGTAGTAGTAGTAGTAGTAGTAGTAGTAGTAGTAGTAAAGAATTTGTCCGTAACTGTGAATCATCCAACTTTCTTCACACGGCAACATTCCTCTCTATCCCTCCCTCCCTCCTCCTCCCCCCCCCCCTACACCACACCCAACCGGCAGATCTGCAGAGAGAGAGAGAGAGAGGGGGGGGGGGTAGAGGAGGGGAATGAATAACTGAGTGAAGAAGGAGGAGGAGGAAAGATAAATCAAGAGAGCAGGAGAGGAAGGGAGAGAGAGAGAGAAGTGAAAGATGAGGAAGGAGAGAAAACGGGAGAAGCGAGAAGAGGAGAGGAAGGTGAAGAATAGAGGGGAAGGAAAAAGGGAGAAAATGAAACAGGATAAAGAATGGAGGAGAGAGGGACAGCAAAACGATGACAGGAGGAAAGGGAGGGGAAGAAAGAAGTAGGGGAGAAGAGGGGGAGGAATAAAAGGGAGGGGGAAGAGGAAAAAAAATGTGGCTGGTTTCCTTGGCATACCTGTCAGGTGCAGGTGTAAAGCGGAAAGCAAAACCACGGGTGTGTGTGTGTGTGTGTGTGTGTGTGTGTGTGTGTGTGTGTGTGTGTGTGTGTGTAACGTAAAGACACGCTTCGATTGTCAAGGATAGTCAGTCTCTCTCTCTCTCTCTCTCTCTCTCTCTCTCTCTCTCTCTCTCTCTCTCTCTCTCTGCAGATATGCCGGTCTTTTTGTTATTGTTTTATCTCCCCTATTTCTTATATTTCCTCTTGTTATCTTCCTCTCCCTTCCCTTCCCCTCTCCTTCCCCCTTACTCATCTCCTCTATCTTTTTCTCCCATCTTTCTTCCCCTTCTCTCTCTCTCTCTCTCTCTCTCTCTCTCTCTCTCTCTCTCTCTCTCAACATTCTTCACGATTCATTAATACTTCCGGAAGAATGTTTTTTTTCTTCTTGTGTTGCAGTTTTTTTTTTTAAGTTTATCAGAAAAAATAAATTAAAGACAGCGCCAGCTCGGCAAAACTAACTACTAGACAATAATAATAATAATAATAATAATAATAATAATAATAATAATAATAATAATAATAAATGGAACTTATAAAATTTTCATTATTCCCACATTTTTTTTGCCTCTCCTAGCTAATCACAACCAAAATCCACCAAGCAACCATATTATCAACCATATCAACCACCACCGCACCCAACAATAGCACCCAAACCAACACCACAACCATAATCAACCCAACCACTACCACAATCAATCTCAACCATATAACCAACCCAACACTACCACAACCATATGAAGCCAACTACCACCAACCATCACAATCAACCCAGCCACCACTACAACCATCCATCAAATCATACTTCTCCACTCCGTCCTATCTCTTGGCATTCCTTTCTAATACCACTAACATACCACACACCACCACACCATCCTACCTCTATTCTCTTTATCACTAACACGGCAACACTATCGCCACCATACCACACTCGTCTTCCCACCTCTAATTAATCTCCATATTTATGCAACACTAACTCTACCGTCGCCACACCTTTCTTTCTACCTGTAATTACCTTCCCTATCATTAGTACGCTACCATCACACAACTCTTGCTCTAATTATTCTCCTTGTCATTAGTTCACCACATCAACACCACAAAACACTTCTAATTATCACCTATCTCTTTAACTCACTTTTTTTCCTCACTCTGTAATAAACCACTACCTCATTAACTATCCATCTCTTAACAAAGCACTACCTCTAATTATCACCTCCATCTCTTTCCACTAACTTATTTTTTTCCTCATTCTGCAATAAACCACAACCTCTTTAATTATCCATCTCTTAACAAAACACTAACTCATTATTCCCCTCATTCTCTGGCACCACAATTAACCACAAGTCTTTCTGGGTGTTTTGTTTACGTCTAATATTTCCTCTCACACCTGTTTTTCTTCCCCTTCAATATTGCCACCTAAACGAGTGCTCTCTCTACCTGTCCCACCTGTCTGATCTACCTGTCGCCTTATATTGTGGTCTTTCGTGGGTCTTACTCCCGTCATACTGGTTCTGTTATCCTCTTTAAGCTTGTCAGTGTGCACGCCTTCACTGTCTTCATGTAAAATATTGTTGTAAGTTTTCATCTTTTTTTCTTCTTCCTATCTATGTATAAGAAGTGTGTGTTTTACCAACCTCTATTATTCTTTAACCCTCTCTGTCTCTATCTCCTCTATCTGTATTCTCAATGTTTCTCTTACTTTCAATTTCCACCCTATACTCAGTCTCTTACTCATTACATATTTTTTTCGTTAACTCCTTCCTCTATTTGTATTCCTTTTATTTCTTGAGTTTGCCATCTACTTCCACACTTCCGGCTCTATCTGTTACTCTATTCTTACATTTTCCGTTTCATTTCATTCTAATGTCCATCGTTAAGCATCTCACTTCTTCGTCAACATCTATCTCTCCTTACTCTCTTGTCTCGCCCTCTTCACCTTAACCAATCACATCTTTCCACATGCATATCATTAACTTTCCTCTCCCTACCTGTTATCTCATTTCACTAACCTCAACATCTATCTCTACTCTCTCTTGACTTGTCTCGCCCTCTTCACCTAAACCAGTCACATCTTCCTACATGCATATCTCATTAACTTTCTTCCTCTCCCTACCTGTTATCTCATTTCACTAACCTCAACATCTATCTCTACTCTCGGTCTTGACTTGTCTCACCCTCTTTCCCTTAACCAGTCACATCTTCCTACATGCATATCTCATTAACTTTCTTCCTCTCCCTACCTGTTATCTCATTTCACTAACTTCAACATCTATCTCTACTCTGTCTTGACTTCTCTCACCCTCTTTCCCTTAACCAGTCACATCTTCCTACATGCATATCTCATTAACTTTCTTCCTCTCCCTACCTGTTATCTCATTTCACTAACCTCAACATCTATCTCTACTCTCTGTCTTGACTAGTCTCACCCTCTTTCCCTTAACCAGTCACATCTTCCTACATGCATATCATTAACTTTCTTCCTCTCCCTACCTGTTATCTCATTTCACTAACCTCAACATCTATCTCTACTCTCTGTCTTGGCTTGTCTCACCCTCTTTCCCTTAACCAGTCACATCTTCCTACATGCATATCTCATTAACTTTCTTCCTCTCCCTACCGGTTATCTCATTTCACTAACTTCAACACCTAAACTAGTCACATCTTCCTACATGCATATCTCATTAACTTTCTTCCTCTCCCTACCTGTTATCTCATTTCACTAACTTCAACATCTATCTCTACTCTCTGTCTTGGCTTGTCTCACCCTCTTTCCCTTAACCAGTCACATCTTCCTACATGCATATCTCATTAACTTTCTTCCTCTCCCTACCTGTTATCTCATTTCACTAACTTCAACATCTATCTCTACTCTGTCTTGACTTCTCTCACCCTCTTTCCCTTAACCAGTCACATCTTCCTACATGCATATCATTAACTTTTCTCTCCCTACCGGTTATCTCATTTCACTAACTTCAACAATGTTCCCACTAATTTCCATATCGTACCCGTCCTTCCCTCATTCAAATTCATACGTCACACTCCTCTAACTCTCCTTGCACCTCCACTTCTCCCTCTTCTCTCGTGCTCGCTCCGTTCCCTCCTCGCACGTTACATCATTCCACCCTCGCCCCGCTCACTCCATCACTGTCAACAAGTTCATCTCCCGTCACGACTTTTCCTTCTCAAGCCCTTCCTTCCTCCCCCGCGACCTCGCCTTGTCCACCCTACGACCTCTCCCCTCGTCTAGTTTCTCGGCTACTACCTTTCCCCTCATTTCGGCACATCTCTCCCCTCCTTCCTTCCCTTCCTCACGCCCCACAGCTTCCTTTCATCAGCTCTCCACACCGTCTTCCCCTCCCCTTACCTTCCCTCAACCCCCTCTCCGTCCCTTTGTTCCCTCCCGTACCCTCACACCAGACATATCCATCACACGGCAGTCAAGTCCTCCGTCACCTCGTCCCTCGCGGCCCGATTCCTTGCTTCCTTCCTTCCCCTCGTGTCCCCTCACACCCCAACACATCCATCGCACACCGGAACGAGTACCCCGTCACCCTTCACCCGGCAGACGTCTGGGTGCCCCCGTGACTCATCCTTTGGGGGGGGGTGGGGGCGGGTGCACCTGCCGCCCAGGTGTCTGCCGCCGCGTCTGGCCTCCGCGGGCACGGTGCCGCAGCGAGCCTTGGCCTTAGGGGCGGCGGCAGGCAGCGGCGGGGTGGGAACATCGCCCTTGACGACGCGGGGGGCGATCGATGGGCGGAGGGTCGACGCTGCGGCAGCCCAGCACTGTGCCGCCGACCTTACGGCAGGCAGGGTGGCGGGCACAGAAAACGGGGCGGGGCGAAAAACGTCAACTTGGGGCAGCCACGACTTGTGAATGAGCAGGGTGTCACTGGTACAGGTGTGTGTGTGTGTGTGTGTGTGTGTGTGTGTGTGTGTGTGTGTGTGTGTGTGTGTGTGTGTGTGTGTGTGTGGCTGCCCAGGGCGAGGGACGGACGGACGTGTGGCTGCGGGGGGCGGGTCAGGTGTGGTAGCTATTGTTGTCTGAGTGCTGACCTGGCAGCGCCGAGTTGACGGAGCAGGTCTGGCAGAAGCAGCGGAGGAAGGAGTCTCGCACGAGTCCGATTATCATGGTGGTGGTGGTGGTGGCGGCGACGGCGGGGACTTGCTGGGGCAGGCGTCGAGGGGCGGCTGTGGCAGGGGCCGGGGGGCTGCTGCTGGGGGGCTGCGGGGGGTCTGCTCTACACCATCAAGGCCCCGACACTGGCCTCCGGAGGGTGTCGTCGCTGCGGGCCAAAGGGGGGTCAGTGAGGGGGGGGAGGGCGGGAAGCTGACCACCACAACAAAGTGTCAGGTGCCCCGCGGCGCCCACGCCTCCACCCGGCACGGCGTAAAAGGAAGGGGGGGAAGCACAAGTGACAGCACTGGGGCGACAGCGGGCACCGCGGCAGGTGGCTCGGCGGGTCACGTGGGTGAGGGGCGGGAGGGCGTGTGCGGCAGACACACTGACAACACTGTGCGGGGCGTGGGCGTGGGTGCCGTGGGGAGTGTGGGGCGCGGCGGGCGTGTGGCCTCACCGCTGGCTGAGGAGGGCGGCGGCAGTGTGTGGCGTGGTGCGGGAGTGGTGGCGACGGTGCGGGCTCTGGAGCGACACTGGCTGCTGGCTGCTGGCTCCTGCCGCTGTGCCTCCCCGCCTGGGTGTGGTTGGGGCCTGCGCGCTCCAGCCACCCTGCTGCGCCTCCCCACCCCGCCCCCGCCCCCGCCCCTCGTGCTGCTGCTGGTCTTGTTGCTGTAGTTGTCGTCGTTGTTGTCGTCGTCGGTGGTGGTGGTGGCTTCACGCCGGCACGCTGCTCCCCGCCACGGCTCGCTGCCCCCACCGCCGCCGCCACCACCACACCGTAAACACCCCATGGACAACAATGCTGCTGCCCCCCACTGCCCCCCACCATAACGCCGGCACCCAGGTCGTCCGTGGCACTCATGTTGTCCTGGCGGCATGGTGCCTCACCTGCCGCTAATTGGCCCCCTGCCGCACCTGGATGAGCCTAAATAGTTGTGGGTCTGGACTTCCGGCGCCACAAACACAGACAAACCGCCCGGGACAGACACCTCAGACACCGTTCCCTACACCACCACACACACAACCCAGCCTTCACAGACACACCATGGCAGGGAAAGGGGACACCCAGTAACACCGGACCTCAACACCACAACCATAACAAAAAATTACCATGGAACATCACCACAACACCCAGGAGAGACACCATAGAACACCACCCAGACCAGACACACACCACCGCTAGAGAGGACAACCAGTAACACCAGACTACAACACCACGACCACCAAAGCAACCAACACAACAAACGTGCATTACCACCACCACCAGGAACCCTCAACACAACGCAGCACAGACACTAAACATTTCATTCCAGCATTTTCAGCCTTTGCTCAGTATCCTCCCCTCGACAAAGTAAAAAAGAAACAACACCCACCAACATCCCCCCTCCCCCTTCCCCCATGCCCCGCCGTGCCCCGTGAGCCCCCTGGACCCTCGGGGCGGCCATGACCACGACCACGACCCCGCCACCGCTGCGCCAGTGTTACGTCACTCCTGCACCGTGCCGACGAACACCCCCTCACCCCCCGCACCGCCGTCTCCCGCCCCCACCACTGCTCTCGCTCTCTATCTCTCCCTCCAGCCCCGAGCCGTCCCCAATACAGTCTCTCTCATCCTTCTTCCCTATCCCTGACCTTACTTATCCTCCCCTTACCTATCCTTCTCTATCCTACCCTAATAGCCCTGTTCCTCTTTCTTACCTTATCTACCCTTTCCCTACTATGCATCTGACCTTACCCATCTTCCCCTACCCTTGCCACACCCTTATCCTACCCATTCCCCATCCAACCCATCCTTACCTCGTAGCTCTGATTCTTACCTTGCTTATCCTTCCCTACCTTATACTGAACTTTACCTATTCTCTCAACCTTTCCCTTTCCTTCTTACCTTACAACCTCAATCTTTCCCTTTCCTTCTTACCTTACAACCTCAGTCCTTTCCTATCTTACCTACCATTGCCTACCTAAAACCTGACCTTGCCTATGCTACCCTATCCTTCCCCAACCATCATCCTACCCATCCTTCCTTCACTGCCCTAATACTCCCCCCTCATCCTTCCCTTACACCCCTTACCCCCTCCTTCCCCACTCCTATCACCCTTAGTCTTTCCTTCCGTAACCATTACCTATGACCCCGCCCTGCCTTCCCATTACCTTCTTACCTAACACCTTTAAAAATCTTGCCTACCCATCCTCTACCCTATTTACCTTTAACCCTTCTATACCCCCCACCCCTGCCTCCCCTACTCTTTACCTCACTTTCCCAACTCTGCCTGCCCTTCCATCCTATCCCCTTTTCCCATCAACAGTTCCCCCCCATCCTGCATTCCCCACCCTCACCTTACTTCCCCAGCCTCCTCCCCATCCTTATAACCGTTCCTCCCGTCTCCTCTTCCCCTTTCCTCTCCCCTATTCCCCATCTACAGACCCCATTCCTTGCCTCCCCTAAGCTTTACCTTCCCCAACTCTCCCCATCATTCCCCAACCATATCCTCAATACTCCAGCCTCCTCCCCATCCTTATAACCGTTCCTCCCGTCTCCTCTCCCCTATTCCCCTTCTACAGACCCCTTACCTCATCCTTATAACCGTTCCTCCCGTCTCCTCTCCCCTATTCCCCTTCTACAGACCCCTTACCTTACCTCCCCTAAGCTTTACCTTCCCCAACTCTCCCCATCATTCCCCAACCATATCCTCAATGCTGCAGCCTCTTCCCCATCTGTATAACCGTTATCATACCTCCCTTCCTCCTCCTCCTCCTCCTCCTCCTCCTCCTCCTCCTGCCATCCCCTCTCCAACCAGCCCTGTGATTCATGCTGCCGCCGCCCCTACGGACCTACCACCACCACCACCACCACCTCCTCCTCCTCCTCCTCCTCCCTGACACTCCCCTCACAGCATGTTCACAGCGGCAAGCATGTGTGATGAGGGGACGAGAGTGAGGGTGTCATCCCATGTGTCACAATTCCCCACTCCCCTCTACTTTCTCCTCTCCTTCCCCCCAAAATAGATTTGACTCTTTACCCCTCACCTAGTCCTTCCCCTCTTTCCGTCTTCCTCTTCCCCCTTGCCTCTCTTCCCCTACCTCCTCCCTGCTTCTTACCCCTCTTCCTCTTCCCCTACCTCCTCCCTGACTTCTCACCCCTCCTCCTTACCCCTCTTCCCTTACCTCCTCCTCCTCCTCCTCTTATCGTAGCACAGTCCATCCCGTTAGACATCATCTCCTCCTCCTCCTCCCCTCTGCTTCCCTTTACTAAGAATCACAACTCCACAACTAATATGACCCCTCACAACTCCCCTCCCTGACTCCCTCCCACCCCTTCCTCTCCCCTCCCCAAGCCAAGGCTCACCCCCATGCGTCTCCTCCCCCTCCATCCACTTACGATTCCTTTCTACCCTCCTCCTACCATTCCTTCCTTCCTCCCCTTCCCCTTCCATTGCTTCCTCCCCTCCCCTTAGGGTCACCACCACCACAATGACCTGACCTAACCCCTTACACCACTTCCTCTCCCCTCCCCCACCAGTGACCTTACCCCTTACTTCTCCTCCTTCCCCTTCCCCCCAACTCCCCTTCCGCGGCACCGTGACCCAAACACACACACACACACACACACACACACACACACACACACACACACACACACACAGAGTAACCCTCACCCATTTCCAAGATTCAGACTTCACACATCTCTTTCCCCTTTTCCTCCTCCTCCTCCTCCTCCTCCTCCCAAGGGCGCCGCTGCTCCGTCGACTTCACCGGCATGCCAGGTAGAAGAAAGACCCCCACCCCCACCCCCCCACCCCATTCACCATGCATCCCAACTTACCAGCAGATGCCTACTCCCTTTTTTTCCTTTCCTCCTCCTCCTCCTCCTCCTCCTCCTCTCGTGGCTTGAAGTGCATGATATGGTCGATAGTCATGACTGTCTGAGATGGTGTGTGTGTGCGGGGAGGAGGGGGTGAAGGGGGGGAAGGTGTGTTTAGAAGGGAGAGGAAAGGGGGAGAAGAGGAGAGGGTCAAGAGGGTGGGGAGAAGGGTGTGGGTGATTGTTCATGATGCCTCTTGTTGTCTTGCTTGTACTATTCTCCCCATATCACCTCTTCTCCCCACTACTACTACTACTACTACTACCCCCATTACCTCTTTCTCCCCGCTCCTCCTCTTCCTCCCCATCTCCCCATCACTATTTTTCCATTCCATTCCATTCCTCCTCCTCCTCCCCTTTACTACATTTCCTCCCCAATCCTCCTCCCCTTTTACTACACTTCCTCCCCATTTCTCCTCTCCCCTCTACTACTCCTCCTCCCCATTCCCCTTCTCCCCTCTACTTCTCTTCCTCCCCATTCCTACCCTTATCCCCTTCACTATTCTTCCATTCCTCCTCCTCCTCCCCATTACTCTTCCATTCCATTCCTCCTTTTCTCCCCTTTTCTACTCTTCCTCCCCAATCCTCCTCCCCTTTTACTACACTTCCTCCCCAATCCTCCTCCCCTTCAGCTCCCCAGGACAACGAGACCGTAACTGTTTGTATCCTCCCCGTCAGTGTGTGTGTGTGTGTGTGTGTGTGTGTGTGTGTGTGTGTGTGTGTGTGTGTGGCGGCGTGTGCGCGAGGCGGAGTCTGTCAGGACAATCAATACGAGACATTCGCCGCCGCCGCCGCCGGTCTGCTAGGCGGCGGGGCAGGTCGGGGCAGGGGGCAGGGGGCGGGGCGGGGCGGGGCGGGGCGGGTCTGCGGTGCCCACGTGGACCCGCCAGACCCAGTGACGTGCCCCTCGCCGCCACAACACGCCAAGGACCTTAAAGCCGCCCCTCCATATCGCCCCCCCCCCCACCCCCAGCAATTACTCCCACTCCCCTCCCTTCTCCCCATCCTCTAATGTTGGGTAACTTATCTCCCCCTACCTTTAAAGCCCCCCTCCCACTCCGATTCCCCAACCTCACCCCCCCCACAAAGACAGTACTCACCCCCCTTCTCCTCCTCATCTTCCTCCTCCTCCTCCTCCTCCTCCTCCCTCGAGTTTACTACCTATTACAGCATCTCTTCCTCCTCCCCACCTCCCTTCCTCCTCCTCCTCCTTTTCCAAGTCTTATCTCCACTTCCCCCTTTCCTCCCTCCATTCAGCCACCTCTTCCTTGTCCTCTTCTTCCTCTTCCTCTTTCCCTAACCTCAATCTCCTCCTCCTCCTCTTCCTCTTCTTCCTAGTCCTACTGCCCCCTATTCTCCCTCCTCCTCCTCCTCCTCTTTACTTTAATCCTACCGCCCATCCGTTCCTCCTCCCGAGTCCTACTACCCTCCTCCATTCCTCTCCTTTCCTCCTCCTCCTCCTTACTCCACTGCCCTCCTCTTCTTCCACCTCCTCCTCCTCCTCTTGTTCTCACTGCCCTCCTTCCTTACCTAATCCTCTACCTCCCATGATGGAGTTCAATCCTATATACAGTATCTCATCTCTCCCCTCCTCTCCCCCTACTCCTCCTTCTCCCTATTACTCCTCCTCCCTCCTCCCCTTGTTTCCTTCCCTCCCTCTCCATCTATACGTTTAGTCTCCCTTGTTTTGTTTTTCCTTCACTCTTCTTTCACTTTTCCCTCCCTACCCTTCATTTTCCTTTCCTCCTCTTTCTTTTCCATCCCTCACTTTCTTTTCCCTTCCCTCTTTGCTTTTCCCTACATCCCCTTCCTTTTCCTTCCTCCTCTCCCATCTCTAAATTTCCCTTTCTTTATTCATCCTGTTTTTCTTATTTTTCTCTTCCTTATCCTTCCTCCACCTCTTTCCATCTAGTTTTAACCTCCATTATTTCTTTTTTTTCCCTCCTTTCTCCTCCCTTCACCTTCCTTATCTACCTCTCTTCCTTATTTGCTTCCCATTCTCTTTTCCTTCCTTGCCCTCTTTCTTTTGCCCATCTCTTCTTCCACCTCTCATTTATCTCCCTTTTTTAGTTTCCTTGCTTCTCATCTCCCTAGTTTCTCTCCATCTTGTCTCCTCCTCCTCCTCTTCCTCTCCTTCCTGATCCCCTTCCTCCTCCTCCTCCCCTTCCTGATCCCCTTCCTCCTCCTCCTCTCCTTTCTGATCCCCTTCCTCCTCCTCCTCCTCCTTCTCCTCTGATAAGGTTGGACAGTCTATTATTAACCTTTCCTCCCCCTCACGCCCCCCCCCCCTTTTCCTCCTGCCTACCCCCCCCCAATCCATTTTCCTTTATCCATTCTACCTCCAAGCCTTTATCCCTTCCTTATCCCTCCCACCCCCCCACCCCCCATTCTCGTCTCCTTTATTCCTTGCTTAACCCCCCTCCTCCTCCTCCTCCTCCTCTTCTTCCCGCTCCGCTCACCTGGTAACAATGTATTTTACGAGGAAAGGAAAATAAAACTAGTGAAAAAAGATACAGGAAAATAAAATCAATCAGGAAAGGAAAATAAAATATAGGAAAAGACACCAAAATACAGGAAAATATAAGGAAAAGAAAAAAAAAAGTAAACTAAGAGGTAAAAATAAAAAAAGGAAAATGGAAAGAAATAATAGTCCTTTAAAGGTATGCAGGTAAGGTTGAAATAATTAAATAGCTTTCCCACGCCACACCTGCCCAGTGCAAATAAATCAAGAATGTATAAGGAAAAAAAAATGATAGCAACAGTAGAGGAAGAGGAGGAGGAAGACTGGCGCCGAACAGAACAGTCACGACACGAAATATTGAGTGAGGAAGATGGGGAGAGGAGGGAGGAGGAGGAGGAGGAGGAAAGAGGCGTTAAAAGGGGTAGCACAAAACTTATGAACAAGAAAAAGAAAATAAAAGGAATAAACTGAATGAAAAAGAAAAGTTGAGTGATAAAGAAGAGAGCAAGGAAAGAAATGGAGGAGGAATGAATGTAGAAGGAAGAAGAGGAAAGGTAAACAAGAGAAGAAAAGATCAGGAAGGAAAAAGAAGGAAAGTTAGGGGAAGGAAAGAAGAGAATGGAGAAAAAACAGGAGAGAGAGAGAGAGAGAGAGAGAGAGAGAGAGAGAGATAATGGAAGGAAAAGGAGGTGAATGAAGGGAAGGAATAGAGGAAAGAACCAAATCTAAAATACATGGAGAGGGGACGAAGGAAAGGAAGAGGAAGGGGAGGAGTGAGGGAAAGAGGGGGAAGGGGAGGGAGGAAAGCGAAGTTAAGCCTAAAATACATGGGGAGGGGAAGGAAGAGGAGTGGACGCAGCGGGGGAAGGAAGGGGTAGGGGAGGAGGGTGAGGGGAGGGGAGCGGGTATCGAACATTGGTACAGACCCAGTGGCACCAGACAAGCACTCAGGTGACGCCAGGTGGACGGTGCAGGGCCGGCCGCTACCTCCACTACCTCCACCTCTACCTCCTCCCTCCTCCATAACTTTCTTCCACCCTCCCAACCCCAGTCCATAACCTCTTCCACCCTCCTCTTCCTTCTCTATATCTTCTCCCTCCATCACCAACTACTACTACTTCTTCTTCTTCCACCCTCTTTCTCATCCACCTCTACCTCCTCCATTACTTTCTTCCACCTCTCCACCCCCACCAGTCCACAACCTCTTCCACCCTCCTCTTCCTTCTCTATCTTCTCCCTCCACCACCAACTTCTTCCACCCTCTTCCTCATCCATTACTTTCTTCCACCCCCCACCCCCACCAGTCCATAACCTCTTCCACCCTCCTCTTCCTTCTCCCTCCACCACCACCAACTTCTTCCTCCACCCTCTTTCTCATCCACCTCCTCCCTCTTCCATTACTTTCTTCCACCCTCCTTTTCCTTCTCCATATCTTCTCCCTCCACCACCACCAACTTCTTCTTCTTCTTCCCTTTCTCATCCACCTCTACCTCCTCCATTACTTTCTTCCACCAAAACCCCCACCAGTCTAACCTCTTCCACCCTCCTCTTCCTTCTCCCTCCACCACCAACTTCTTCCACTCTCTTCCTCCTCATTCACCTCTACCTCCTCCCTCTTCCTCCACCGCAACATCTTCCTCCTCCTCCTCCTCCTCCTTGTTCCTTTACAACAACGTAGTTCACCTAGCCTACATCCCTGTCCCACCTAAATCCTCTTCCTTCCTGTCCTCCTCCTCCACCTTCCACCAAGTACTCCTCCTCCTCCTCCTCTTCTTCTTCTTTCTCCTCCTCATCCTACCTTGTATCATACATGACTTGAGAAAGGGGAAAAGGAAAGATATGAGAAGATGTGAGGGATGGGAAAGGGACAAGATGGATGGTAGAGGGAAGAGAAAGGGAGAGAGGATGAAGAGAAGACGAAGACAAGAAAGGAGGAGGAGGAAGAGGAGGAGGATCAAACTTGGACAGGTGACGGAAAGCTGGGAAAGTCTCGTCCACGTCTGGAGAGAGAGAGAGAGAGAGAGAGAGAGAGAGAGAGAGAGTTATTGAGCATCAACCAGGTGACTTTAGGCTGCTGGCATGGTGAGTCATTCTCTCTCTCTCTCTCTCTCTCTCTCTCTCTGCTTTTGTTTTCCTTCCCCCCTCTTCTCTCATTTACTCTCCCTCGCTCTTCCTCCCTTCTCTCCGTCTCTTCCCTTTGTTTCTCCTTCCTTCCCTCCTCCTCCTCCTCCTCCTGCCCGCGGGAAAGCAGCAACACTCAGCAATGTGTGTGCGTGTGTGCGTCTGTGAGACACAAACACAGATAGAACACGTATATTTTGACCTAACACGGAAAAACACTAAAACAATAAAGGAAAGCAACAGTAAAAAGAAACAGTAAAGGAAAGCATAATAAAGTTAACCCACATAAGAAAATACAGCACCAACGTAAATAATAACGTTAAGTATTACGTTAAACTATTAGGAACTTCAAGATAAAATTAAGGAGGTTATTATTCTGGGCCAGACAATTTTTTTTTTGTACTTTTTTTTTGGCGGAGTTCATAAATGTCAGCTTGTGTGCCCTTTTTTTCTCGTTTAACAAAAAAAGCATATTCTATTTTTCTCTCGTTTAACAACAAAAGAAACTAAGAGCAAACTGCCATATTTATCACTTTTTGGGTGGAGGATAAAAAAATCAACTATCTCTCTTTCCCCGTTTAACAAAAGAAAAAATAAGAAAAAGTAAAAACAAGCTGGTATATATAAAAGGTATTTGGGGGCTTCACCGTTGGTCTTTCTCCACACCTCTTTGCTTTAGCCCTTATAAGCACCACCACTAACAATAATAATAATAACAACAACAACAACAACAACAACAACAACAACAACCAACCATTATCACATCAAAAACAGGCATGTCACACCGTAGACTTTCACCACAAATTTATCACATTACGGAAACAGGCAAATCATTACCGTAGACTTTTCCCATGAACAATTTAACCCCATCACCACACCACACTAATTGCTCACCATAACACCATAACCAAAAGACTGACAAATTCATCACCACCACCACCACCACAATCCTATTCATAACCACCACACTACACCCACGTAACGAAGCTTCCACTCCAACCAAACCAAAACAAACCAGACGACACAAGGAGGAGGAGGAGGAAGAGGAGGAGGAGGAGAGGTGAGTCATGAGCGCTTGGAAACTAAAGAGCGAGCTGTCGGGAAGAGGGGAAAACCCGTGGGTAATGGAGAGGGTGTGTGCGGGGAGGAGGAAGAGGAGAGGTGGAGAGCGAAGAAGAGGAGAGGTGGGGAGAGAAGAAATAGAGGAGGAGAAAGAGCAAGGGGGTGAGGAGAGGGCAAGTGAGGGGAAGGAAAGGGGTTGAGGAGGAGAGATGGAGAGGAGACTAAGAAAGGGGTGTCATGGGAGTAGTGAGGGGAGGAGGAGGAGTGAGGGGAAGAAAAGAAGTTGGAAGGAGGAAAGAGGATAGAGGGGAAAAATGTTAAGGACAGAACGGAAGACGGAAAGGGGAGAGAGAAGGGAAGTGGAATGGACAGGAGGGAAGAGGAGAGAGGGAAGGAAAAGGAAGAGAATGGGAAGGGGAAGGAAGGGGAGGAGAAGGAAGGAAAAGAGGAAGGAAGGTATGGATGGAAGGGAAGGAAGGGGGATTGAAGGAAGGAGAGAGGAAGAAATGGGAAGGAAGGAGGAAGGAAAAGAGGAAGGAAGAGAGGGAAGGGAAGGAAGGATTGAAGGAAGGAAAGAGGAAGATGTAGGAAGGGAAGGAAGGAAGGAAGGAAAGAGGAAGGAAGAAGGAAGGAAAAGGAAGGATTGAAGGAAGGAAAGAGGAAAAGGGAAGGAAGGGGGATTGAAGGAAGGAAAAGAGGAAGGAAGGAAGGAAAAGAGGAAGGAAGCAATGCAGGGAAGGGAAGGAAGGGGGATTGAAGGAAGGAAAAGAGGAAGGGAGCAATGCAGGGAAGGGAAGGAAGGGGGATTGAAGGAAGGAAAAGAGGAAGGAAGCAATGCAGGGAAGGGAAGGAAGGGGGATTGAAGGAAGGAAAAGAGGAAGGAAGGAAGGAAAAGATGAAGGAAAGTATGTAGGGAAAGGAAGGAAGGAGGATTGAAGGAAGTAAAGGAAGGTTGGGAGGAAAAGTTAGGAAAGGAATGAAAGGAAAGAACGAAAAACGTATAGGAAAAAAAATGAAAACGAAAAGGAAACTAGGAAAATTATAAAAAACAGGAAAATATTGGAAAAGAAAAAATGAAAGGACACTAAAAAGCAGCTAGATAAATAAAGGGAAAAAAAAAGGAAATAAAGTATACAAAATTACAAAGAAATATTAAAAGATCAAAATACAATGATCGGATATATTCAAGAGGGCGACAAAACATTAAGACAAGAGGGAATAGGCGAAGGATGAAGAGGGGAAACCGGAAGGGAAACGAAGAGGGGAAGAAGGAAAAGCTTGGACAGATTAAGTGCTTGGAAACGTGAGACGAGGAATTATGGGAGAAAGAGGGGAGGAATGAGGGGAGGAAGGTGTGAGAAGAGGGGAGGAGGTGAGGGGTGGTAAGGGGAAGGGGAGAAGAAGGAATAGGAAAGGGGAAGAGGATAAGAACAGGGAGGAAAGAAGGGGGAAAGAAGAGGGGATGGATGAGTCGAGGGATGAAAGAGGGGGGGAGAAAAGGGAAAAGGAAAGGGGAAGAGGATACGAGAACAGGAAGGAAAGAAGGGAGAAAAGAAGAGGGGAAAGAAGAGGGGAAATAGGGGATGGGTGAGGCGAGGGATGATAGAGGGGAGGAGAAAAGGGAATAGGAAAGGGGAAGAAGATACGAGGAACAGGAAGGAAAGAAGAGGGAAAGAAGAGGGGAAATAGGGGATGGATGAGGCGAAGGATGATAGGAAGGGGAGGAGAAAAGAAAATTGAAAGGAAAGGGGAAGAAGATACAAGGAACAGGGGGGAAAGAAGGGGAAAAGAAGAGGGGAAAGAGATGTATGAGGAGGGATGAGGAGGAAAGAGGGAAGATACAAGGATAGAGAGTAAAGAGGAAAGGAAAAAGGGGAAAGAGGAATAGAAGGGAGAGGATATGTGGAAAAGATATAAGGGATGGAGAAAAATGGAGGAAAGGAAGGAGAGATAAGAGAAGAGAAACGAGGAGGAACGAAAGGGGAAGATAAAAGGAAGACACGAAATGGAGGAAAAAGAGAAAACAATGAAAATAAATGAGAAGGGAATGGAAGAAAAGGAGAGAAGAGATAAAAGAGGGAAAGGGAGAAGGAAGGGGGGGGGAGAAGGAAGATAAAAGGAGGACACGAAATAGAGAAAAAAAGAGGAGTGAAAAGCAAAATGTGGGAAAAAAAATGAGAAGGGAATGGGAGAAAAGGGGAAAAGAGGTAAGAGGGAAAGGGAGAAGGAAAGGGAAATAAGAGGTGATATACAAGAACTGGAAGAGGTGAAATAAAGGTGGATAAAAAGGGGAAGAGGAGAGTTAAAGAAAGGAAGGAAAGAAGGAAAAGGGAGAATGATAAAGTAAAAAAAAAGGAGAAAAAGAAGGAAACAATGCACGAGAGAGAGAGAGAGAGAGAGAGAGAGAGAATTCCACCGTTGTTCTCTCTCTCTCTCTCTCTCTCGTCCTATCAAGCAATCTACGTCTAATCTACACAATACCTCCTCACACCTCTCCATCCTCCTCCTCCCTCATTTTCCCCTCCCTTCTCCCTCATTATATCCCTTGCGATCCTCCTCCTCCTCCTCTTCTCCTTCATGTCACATCCACTTAATCCTCCTCCTCCTCCTCCTCCTCCTCCTCCCCCCAATACTTTCTTTCCCTTACTAGTATATCTTCATCATGACTCCTTCTTCTTCTTCTTCTTCTTCTTCTTCTTCTTCTTCTTCTTCTTCCTCCTCCTCTCCTCAGCATCTCTCTCTCTCCCTCCCTCGCCCCCCTCCCCCCTTTCGCCCCCCTAGACAGCTTTCCATAACCAGCTGACCTAGATATCCCCCTCCCATAACCCCCCTCCTCTCTCTCTCTCTCTCTCTCACTTAATTTACTTTCAGAGAGAGAGAGAGAAAGTAAATTATAGTGAGTAATAAAAATTGTAGAAGTTGTACATAGTGGGGGGGGAGAGAGAGAGAGAGAGAGAGAGAGAGAGAGAGAGAGAGAGAGAGAGAGAGAGAGATCCAGGTGGTGCTTGTGGGTAAAGGACACGTGACTCGAGGAGGAGGAGGAGGAGGAGGAGGGAAGAAGAGTGTGAGAGGAAGAGTAACATGACACGCAACTCCTCCTCCTCCTCTTCCTCCTCCTCTCATGCACGTGGTAACAAAAAAGTAGTAGTAGTAGTAGTAGTAGTAGTAGTGTCACATCCCGGTCTTCCCTCCTTTCATTCTTTTCTTTCATATTTTCTTCATTTTCACACCTCACTTTTTTTCCTCTCCTTCCTTTCCTCCTCATTCTTTTTCCCCTCCCTTACTCCTTATTCTCCTTCCTCTCCTCCTTATTCTCTTCCCTCATATCCTATTTATTCTCTTCTCTGCTCTTTATCCTTTCCTTCTTCTTCTCTTCCCTCTTTCCTTCCTTTCCTTCTTCTCTTCCCTCTTTCCTTCCTTTCGTAACGCTTAAAATACAAAATAAAAATATATGTAACAATACAAAATATCTTCATGAAACAGCAGACAAAGAAAAACAACAACAATAACAACAACCAACAGTTTATATATACCAAAACGAGTCCACAAATAAAAATAAAAATATAAATAAAAACACTAAAGATGATTCCCTTCCACCAAAAATTCTTCCTCCTCCTCCTCCACCCTAGCAACCGAGAGGAGGCGGCGGAGGAGGAGGGGAAGAGGTGGTGGAAGGGGAGGAGGAGGGGAAGGGGGAGGAGGTTGGGGAAGGGAATCAATACACTCTTTCTCCCTTCCCCTTTATGGCTCCCCAAACCCCTTGTAGGCCTAGAGGAGGAGGAGGAAGAGGAGGAGGAGGAGGAAGAGGAAATTGGTGGATTAGGAAGATATGGAAGAGAGAAGGAGAGGAGGAAATTGGTGGATCTTATGGACAAGGAAGATATGGAGAAGAGGAGAAGGAGGAGGAGGAGGAGGAGAGGGTTTAAATGGGTTTCTTTTCTCCTTCCTTCTTCACATTTTCCTCCCTCTCTCTCTTCCCTTCCCTTTCTTCTTTTTTATCTTCCTTCCTTTCTTCACTTTATTCTCTCGTCTTTAGTTTCTTTCCTTAATTTTCTTTCTTCCCTCCCTCCTTCACATTTTTCTTCCTTCCTTCCTTCCTTTGTTGTTTTATTCCCTACCTCATATCTCACCTTCCTTCCCTCCTTCCTTTCTTTCTTTATTCTTTTCCCTCCTCTAAATTCCCCTCTTCTTTCCTTCCTTCCTTGTTCTTTCCTTATTTCTTGTTCTCTTCCCTTCTTCCTATCTTCTTTACCCTCTTCCCCATTCTTCCCTTCTTCCTTACTTCATTATTTCCCTTCCTTCCTTATTTTCTTCTCTTTCCATGTTTCTTATTCTCTTCCCTACTTCCTATCTTCTTTAGCCTCTTCCGTCTATCTTCCTTTTTCTTCTTCTCTCCTTCCTTCCTTTATTATTTTCCTTCCTTCACATTCACTCTCCCCTCTTCCTTACCATCTTCTCAGCCTTCTTTCATTTTTTCAACTTCTCCTCCTCCTCCTCCCTCCCCTCTTCCCCCTTCCCCATCACACCTCCCCCCTTCCCCACACCACACCTGTCACACACACACACACACACACACACACACACACGTAAATGTCTGCATGTATGGCAAGCAGACGCACTTACACACACACACACACACACACACACACACACACACACACACACACACACACACACACACACACACACACACACACAGGTCCACAGGTGCTAAGGAGCCGGTTTACCTGTCTCATTAGGGGGAATTCCCGGGACCAGGTGTTAAGTGAGGTGCGGGAGTTGGTGAAGTAAAAAAAAAAGGAATCTTGAAAAAGTGTATAAGGAAAGAAAGGGAACTTACGAGGAAAAGTTGAGGAAGGAAAGAAGGAATAAAGGAGGGGAGGAAAAGAGGGTGAACAGGAAAATGGAGGAAAAGAGGATGTTGAACAGGAAAATGGAGGAAAAGAGGATGATGAACAGGAAAATGGAGGAAAAGAGGATGTTGAACAGGAAAATGGAGGAAAAAGAGGATGATGAACAGGAAAATGGAGGAAAAAGAGGATGATGAACAGGAAAATGGAGGAAAAGAGGATGATGAACAGGAAAATGGAGGAAAAGAGGATGATGAACAGGAAAATGGAGGAAAAGAGGATGATGAACAGGAAAATGGAGGAAAAGAGGATGATGAACAGGAAAATGGAGAAAAAGAGGATGATGAACAGGAAAATGGAGAAAAAGAGGATGATGAACAGGAAAATGGAGAAAAAGAGGATGATGAACAGGAAAATGGAAGAAAAAGAGGATGATGAACAGGAAAATGGAAGAAAAAGAGGATGATGAACAGGAAAATGGAAGAAAAAGAGGATGATGAACAGGAAAATGGAAGAAAAAGAGGATGATGAACAGGAAAATGGAAGAAAAAGAGGATGATGAACAGGAAAATGGAAGAAAAAGAGTGTGATGAACAGGAAAATGGAAGAAAAAGAGGATGATGAACAGGAAAATGGAGGAAAAAGAGGATGATGAACAGGAAAATGGAGGAAAAAGATGATGATGAACAGGAAAATGGAGGAAAAAGAGGATGATGAACAGGAAAATGGAGGAAAAGAGGATGATGAACAGGAAAATGGAAGAAAAAGAGGATGATGAACAGGAAAATGGAAGAAAAAGAGGATGATGAACAGGAAAATGGAGGAAAAGAGGATGATGAACAGGAAAATGGAGGAAAAGAGGATGATGAACAGGAAAATGGAGGAAAAGAGGATGATGAACAGGAAAATGGAGGAAAAGAGGATGATGAACAGGAAAATGGAGGAAAAGAGGATGATGAACAGGAAAATGGAGGAAAAGAGGATGATGAACAGGAAAATGGAGGAAAAGAGGATGATGAACAGGAAAATGGGGAAAAAGAGGATGATGAACAGGAGAATGGAGGAAAAGAGGATGATGAACAGGAAAATGGGGAAAAAGAGGATGATGAACAGGAAAATGGGGAAAAAGAGGATGATGAACAGGAAAATGGGGAAAAAGAGGATGATGAACAGGAAAATGGAGGAAAAGAGGATGATGAACAGGAAAATGGAGGAAAAGAGGATGATGAACAGGAAAATGGAGGAAAAGAGGATGATGAACAGGAAAATGGGGAAAAAGAGGATGATGAACAGGAAAATGGAAGAAAAAGAGGATGATGAACAGGAAAATGGAGGAAAAAGAGGATGATGAACAGGAAAATGGGGAAAAAGAGGATGATGAACAGGAAAATGGAAGAAAAAGAGGATGATGAACAGGAAAATGGAGGAAAAGAGGATGATGAACAGGAAAATGGAGGAAAAGAGGATGATGAACAGGAAAATGGGGAAAAAGAGGATGATGAACAGGAAAATGGAGGAAAAGAGGATGATGAACAGGAAAATGGAGGAAAAGAGGATGATGAACAGGAAAATGGATAAAAAGAGGATGATGAACAGGAAAGGAAAATGGAGGAAAAGAGGATGATGAACAGGAAAATGGAGGAAAAAGAGGATGATGAACAGGAAAATGGAGGAAAAGAGGATGATGAACAGGAAAATGGATAAAAAGAGGATGATGAACAGGAAAGGAAAATGGAGGAAAAGAGGATGATGAACAGGAAAATGGAGGAAAAAGAGGATGATGAACAGGAAAATGGAAGAAAAAGAGGATGAACAGGAAAATGGAGGAAAAAGAGGATGATGAACAGGAAAATGGAGGAAAAGAGGATGATGAACAGGAAAATGGAGGAAAAGAAGAGAATGGAAATGGAGGGACTGATGGAGGATGGAAAAAAAGGAAGGAAGGGAGAGCAAAATAAAACATGAAAGTAGAAAAAAAAAGAGGAAAGGAAGTTAAAATAGAAGATGAAAGGAAGGAAAGTTAAGGAAGGTGGAATAAAGAAAGGAAGAGAAAATGAACAGGAATCTAGGGGAAAAAAAGAGAAGTTAAATTAGATGAAGAAAGGGAAAAAGGGAGGAAGGGAAGAATGGAGGAAAAGGAGATGAAAGAAGAAAAAAAAAGCAATATAAACAAGAAGATGGAGATAAAGAAAAGGAAAAGGAGAGGAAGGGAAGAATGAAGGAAAAGGTGATAAAGGAAGAAAAAATCAATATAAAAAAAGAGGATGAAGAAAATAAAAGGAAAGGAAATTAAAATAGAACATTGAATGAAGAGAAAGAAATAAAGAATAAAGAAAAGAATGAAGAGCAAAATAAAAAAGAATACGAGGAAAACGGGAGAAGGAATACGAGGAAATAAAGGGTAAAAAAAAAAGGGAAGGGGGGAAAGGAAGGGAAAAGAGGGGAAGGCTAACCAAGTAAAGAAGGGGAGGAAGTTGGGAGGTCGAGAGGAGGAGGAGGAGGAGGAGGAAGGCACTGGGGAAGTAAGCAATTATAAACATTACTTCCTATGCTCCTTCAGTAATGGTTCTCACGGCAAAGTTTTAAGAAGTCAAGGCTGAGGAGGAGGAGGAGGAGGAAGGAATATGGAAAGAAAAACTAAGGAAAAAAACAAAGAGGAAGTATAAATTATAAAAAAGGAAGAAGAATTAAGACTTGGAGGAAGAGGAGGAGGAACGATGGAAGGAAGAGAAAGAAAAGAAAAAATAAAGGTATAATACAAAAAGAAAAAGGAATGAAGACTTTGAGGAGGAGGAGGAAGAGGGAGAGGATTAAGGAAGAACGAGGAAGAGGAGGAAGAAAGAACGAGGAGGAAGAGTAGGAAGAACACGAGGAGGAAGAAAGAACGAGGAGGAAGAGGAGGAAGAAAGAACAAGGAGGAAGAGGAGGAAGAAAGAACGAGAAGGTAGGTGGAAGGAAGAACGAGGAGGAAGAGGAAGAAGAACGTAAGAGAAGGCGGAGGAATAACGAAGAGAAAGAAAAAGAAAACAAGTAAAGAAAAATGACTCAAGAGGGACGAGGAAGAACAAGCAAGATAATAACAAAGATAATAACATGAACGACGAGGAAGAAAAAAAAGGAGGTGGAAGAAGAGGAAGAGGAGGAGGAAGAGGAGGAGGAGGAGGAGGAGGAACAAGGTTGAGTCATAGCTGTCGTAAATACGGAAAACTTACTGAAGGGGTGATTAGGCAGGGAATGGAGAGGGGAGAAGTGGGGGAGGGGAGGAGGAAGGGGAGGGAAGCTGAAGGTGAGAGGGCAAAGGTGAGGGAGGAAGGGGAGAGAAGAAATGGGGAGGGAGATTGACAAACTAGAGGGGGGAGGAATGGGAAAAAGGGTGAGGGGAGAAGGGGAGTCATGATGAGGGGGAGAAGAAATAGGGAGGAAGACTGACTAACTAGAGAAGAGGGGTGGAAGGAGGAGACAAAGAGAGGAGACTAACAGAAGGGGGGACAGGAGGAGGAAGGTGAGGTGATTTAACAGGTGACGTGATTTATTACAGGTAAGTTGAGGTAATGAAAGGTAAGGCACGAGGGGAACAAACTCTCCTCCCGAAATTGACCTATCTTTCGGCCACTCCTCGAACTCTTTTTAGGAGCAGTGAGTAGCGGGCTTTTTTTCCCACATTTGTTTCCTTTTTTATGCCCTTGAACCGACTCCTCTGATGGGGGGAAAAAAAAAAAAAAAAACAGTGACGTGAAAGGAAGACAGGTGAGGTAAATTAACAGGTAACAGGTGGGGGCGGTGGCAGAGTGGTCAGCGTGCAACCGTGGTGTGTCCGAGGACCCAAGTTCGAGTCCCACTGATGCACGCTGTCAATTTTCAACCATGGCCGAGTAGCGTAAGGTTACCCACAAGCTGCCCAGATCTTCACTCAACCCTAACTTCAGCGACTTCAATCAAATGGAGCGCCAAGGAAGAGTCAAACATTACGGCAGCCACTATAAATTAAATTCGCCTGCGCCACTAACGGGCTGGGGTGTACAAGAGATAAATAAGACCCCTCAAGAGAGCATACCGGCACTATAGGCAGTATGTAAAATAATAAATAAAAGATGAGAAGGAAAGAACGGTAACGAAAGGGAACAAATGGTAACACGGGGAGAAAATAAGTAACGTAAGACAGGTGAGATATATTAACAGGTGACATAATTAAATACCAGGTGAAGAAAGATAACACGAGAGGCCTACCAGGTGAATGAAAACATGAACGGTGGCGTGAGGTGACAACAGGTGAATAATTAAAGGTGAGCAACTAAAGGTGAATGATTACAGGTGTACTCACGCTTGTTGTCTGTGATGGGAGCCATTTTTAGACCTGGGGAAGAGAAAAAAAATATATAGGTTAGATATATACACAAAATCATGACTTATTTATATTATTTATCCATTTATAAATGTAGTAGTAGTGGTGGTGGTGGTGGTGATAGAAGTAGTAGTAGTAGTAGTAGTAGTAGGATTAAGTCACTAGAACGAAGAAAGAAGAGGAAGAAGATTGCAATTACTTAAAGCTCCAATCTCAATTACACGAGAGAGAGAGAGAGAGAGAGAGAGAGAGAGAGAGAGAGAGAGAGAGAGAGAGAGAGAGAGAGAGAGAGAGGCGACCTTTTTCCTCCACCCAAGGTCAAGGTTAGACTCGTCCCCCCATTGTGTGTGTGTGTGTGTGTGTGTGTGTGTGTGTGTGTGTGTGTGTGTGTGTGTGTGTGTGTGTGTGTGTGTGTGTGTGTGTGTGTGTGTGTGTGTGTGTGTGTGTGTGTGCGTGTGAAATTTGTAAGGGTCAATAGTTCTCATGAGGTTGAACAAAAAGAAGAGGAAGAGGAGGAAGAAAGAGGAGGAGGAGGAAGAGGAAGAGGAGGAGGAGGAAGAGGAGGAGGAGGAAGAGGAGTTGGAGGAGGAAGACAAAGGAGCTAAAAACACTGGTGGTGGTGATGAGGGTGGTGATGCAAGACACCACCACCATCATCACCACCACCACCATCACCACCACCACGGCTACAAACAAAACACCAGTCATTACCAAGTTAAAACCACCAGCAGTCATCCCGTCACCACCACCACCACCACCACCACTGTCCATCTTCACCACCACCACCACCACCACCACCACCACCACTGTCCATCTTCACCACCACCACCACCACCACCACCACCACCCTCTCTTCCATGCCTTCTTTTCTCAACACCACTATCACCACCACCTATACCCTCAACAACACTATCACCTATCTACTATACCTCTCAACACCACCACCACCAATATCAAGCTAGGAAGAAGAAGAAGAAGAAGAAGAAGAAGAAGAAGAAGAAGGGAGACAAGGTTGTGTGTGGGTATAGGCCTAACACTCCCTTTCTCTTCCTTCCTCCTCCTCCTCCTCCTCCTCCTCCCACTCCATACAGCCACGAGAGGAAGAATTACGCTGTTTACTCTTTCGCCATAAACAGAGGAATGTCAAAACCAGGAGTAATAATAATAATAATAATAATAATAATAATAATAATAAAAATAATAATAATAATGGTAATAAGAAAAATATAGAACAAGATGAATAATAACGATACACGGAAGAAAATATAAAGGAGAAAAAAGAAGCAAAAATGATATAAAGGAGGAACAAAGAGGAAAGATAATGAAGAATGAGAAACAGAAGAGAAGAATAAGACAAAGAGAGTAATGAGGGTGATAAAGAAGACAAAGGAGAAACAGAAGCTAATGACAAGGATATAAAAAGAAAGGAGGAAGAAGAATGACGAGGATAATTAAGAACGAGACAAAGAAATAGAAGATGACAGGAAAGAACGACAAAGAAATAGGAATAAAGAACAAAAAAGACAAAGGAAGAAAAAGGAGATACCAGAACAGGACAAAGAAATAGACGGTAATAGAGAAAAGAAAACAGAAATAAGAATGAAGAAAAATTACAAATGGAGAAAAAGAAAAGGGAAAAAGGAACAAAGAAAACTAAGAATCATCACCTAATCGATATGGGAAGAAAAGAAAAAGACAAAGAAAAAAGGAAACAAAAACAATCATCACCTAATCGATATGGGAAGAAAAGAAGAAACAAGAAAGAGAAAGAAAGGAAAACAAGCAGAAAACTAAGAATCATCACCTAATCGAGATAGGAAGAAAAGAAGAAACAAGAAAGAAGGAAGAAAGGAAAACATGAAAACTACAAAGAATCATCACCTAATCAATATATTAATCAAACACTTACAAGAAATACCTCCCCACTACACATTTCCTAATCAATAAACTATCCCCCATTTCCATCACAGACTAAACTAAACTTGACATAGAAAAGAACATACCAAACTTTGAATAAATAAACAAATAAATTAATATCAAGAATTCAAACATTATATTTCTGGAGGAGGCAAACGGGTACATGACACACACACACACACACACACACACACACACACACACACACACACACACACACACACACACACACACACACACACAGGTAAGCCCAGGTGAGTTGCTAGGACTGACCCCTGATCAATAGCGTCTGCCTGCCCGCATGCGGTCTCTCTCTCTCTCTCTCTCTCTCTCTCTCTCTCTCTCTCTCTCTCTCTCTCTGACCACACCTGCAGTCTAGTTTCCCTTCTCTTCTTCTTTATTTAAAACCACCTTCATCATCCTTCTCTTTTATTTCTCTTCCCCTTTCATTTTCTTCCTTCTTTTTTCATTTCTCTATCCCCTTAATTTTCCTCCTCCTTTTTTTTCATTTATCTTCCCCTTTCATTTTATTTCTCCTTCTCTTTCTACCTCTTCGTTATCTACTTCCTTCTCTTAATTTCTCTTCCCCTTCATTTTCTCTTTCTATCTTCATTTTCTCCCTCCTTTTCTTTCTTAATTTCTCTTCCCCTTAATTTTCTATCCATTTGTCTTCATTCCATTTTCCATTCCTCTTTACTTTCCACTTTTCTTCTTTGCAGTTTCCCTGTCCCTCCTTATCTAATTTCCCTCTTGTCTTCTTTCTTCAGTTATTGTTCACTATTATTTTGTTTCCTTTACCTTCCTTTTTCCATTTTCTTTCCTTCCCCCAAACACACAATTTCCTTCCCTATCTTTATCCGAATCACTGAATTATTCCTCCCTTCATTATTTCCTTCATTTCTTTACCTCTGGTCATTATTTTTATGCTATACGAGTCCACTGTCTGCTCTCCTCCTCCTCCTCCTCCTCCTTCCTTCTTTTCATAATTTTATTACATCTTTCCTCTTATACGCTCCCTCCTCTCTCCTTCCTCTTCTTCCTCCTTTTCATTCACTTCTTAAATCTTTTCTATCTTATCAATTCACTTTCATTCCATTCCTATCTGTTTCCCTTTTTTTTTTTTGTCTTTCCTTATTAGTTTGTCTATCTCATTTCTTTGTTTTATGTCGATCTTATTTTACTTTACTTTCCTCTTCTCCTCCTCCTTTTCCTTCCTTCCTTTCTAAATCTATCATTCCTCCTCCTACCCGTTATTATTTTTTTTATCTACCTCTTCCTCCATTTCTATTTTTTTCTCATTTTCTCCTTTCTTTTTTCATACTAGATTTTTTTTTTTGGGGAGGGGGGTCCGTTTCTTGTTTTTATCAGTATCTTTTTCTTTCCTTGTTTTATCTCCCTTCCCTTGTTCCTTTCTTCAGTAGTTTTCTATTAGTCATCTCTCTCTCTCTCTCTCTCTCTCTCCTCCATCTCCTCTCCATCCTCTTACTTCCTTTCTCCATTTCCGTTATTAATTGCACTTCCTCCTCCTCCTCCTCCTCCTCCTCAGTTCAACTTCTCAATCTTTCTTCTTTGTCTTTCTTTTTCTCCTTCCTCCCTCTTCCAGCCTCCTCCTCCTCCTCTTCTCTTCCTTTATTCATTCCCGCGCAGTCTTCCTTTGTTTTCTCTACTTTCTTTTTCTAACGCGTCCTTTTCAATTATTTCCTTTGGTTTCTTTTTTTCATATTCTTCGTTTTCTCTAGCATATCTTTCCTATCCTCTATTCTGGCTACTCTTTACTGTTATCTATTATGGAAGCGGCGAGTAGCTGGCTTTTTGTGTGTGTGTGTACTCTTTGTTGCCCTTGAGTCGTGTCCTTTGGTGTAAAATAATAAAAATAAAATCTCCCCTCGGTTCTCTTTCATTTCCTTCCCTTTCTCTTTCTTTTCCTTCCTCCCTTCCTCTCTCCCCTTCTCTTTCTTTTCCTTCCCTTTCCTTCCTTCCCCTTCTCTTTCTTTTCCTTCCTCCCTTCCTCTCTCCCCTTCTCTTTCTTTTCCTTCCCTGTCCTTCCTCCCTTCCTATCTCTCCCACTTCCATACAATAATACCCCTTCCTCTCCTCCCCGCTCTTGACTAACCTCCTTTCCCTTCCTTCCCCCTCCTTCTTTCTCCTCCTCTTCCATCACCCCCTCCCACGTACACCCTGCCAATTCCACTCCCTCACCACCACCACTACACACATCACCCCAGCTGTCAATATTTGCGATACCCCCCCCCCCCCACCACCACCACCACCACCACAGCCACAGTAACACACACACACACACACACACACACACACACACACACACACACACACACACACACACACATAACTTACTAACCGCATGAAACGAGAAAGAAAACTATATTAATGTCATGAAACTGTATGGCGCTTTTTTTCACAGGATAAATAAAGTCAAATGTATATAAACTGTAAATGTAAACTGTATACTGCCTTTTATTCTACTTTTCACAGCACGAAACTTAAAAAAAAATATGTCATGAAATTATAATTAACCGCATCGCGAATGGTGGAAAAAAAAAAAAGCCCAGAAATTAGTAAAATAAGTCAAATGAAATAAATGAGATACAGGACTAAAAACATACCAAGTTAAATGAGTAAGAGGAAAGGAGTGACACAAACGAGGTGAAATAAGTCAAATAAGGGAGTCTAGTGAGCTAAACATATCACACGAATTTAATTAGCACGAAAATAAATGATACGGAAAGGAGATAAGCTTAGTCCAATTAGTATGGGAGTGAAATAGAAAACACACTGGGACAGATTATAATGAGTTTAATGAGGTAAATTAAGTGGACCAACACGAAAATAAAGGATACAGAAATGAGATAAGCTTACTCCAATTAGACAAGGAAGGAGTGAAATACAAAACACATTGGAATAGATTAGAATGAGTCCAGTAAGCTAAATTAAGTGGACCAACACGAAAATAAAGGATACAGAAATGAGATAAGCTTACTCCAATTAGACAAGGAAGGAGTGAAATACAAAACACATTGGAATAGATTAGAATTAGTCCAGTAAGCTAAATTAAGTGGACCAACACGAAAATAAAGGATACAGAAATGAGATAAGCTTACTCCAATTAGACAAGGAAGGAGTGCAACAGAAAACACACAGGAATAGATTAGAATGAGTCCTATGAGCTAAATGAAGTGAAACACGAAAATAAAGGATACAAGACCGAGATAAGCTTAAAATTAGCAAGGGAAAGAGTTAAATAGATTAGTAAATTATATTGTAATGAGTTTAATGAGCTAAATGAAGTGGACCAACACGAACATAAATGAGATACTGAACTAAAACACACTAGAAAAGGTCAGAGTGAAACCATCAAGCTAAATACATAAAACTGGAAAGCGATGGAACAGCTAAGTGTCCAAAAAAGCTAAATGAATCACCTAAATTACGTTACCTAGCACGAAAATGGATGAGATACTGAACTAAAACTCTAGATCAGGTCAAGGCGAAACCAGTAAGCTAAATATATAAAACTGGAAAGCGATGGAACAGCTTTGTCCAAAAAAGCTAAATGAATCCCCTAAATTACGCTACCAAGCACGGATATGAATGAGAAACTGAACTAAAACTCAAGATCAGGTCAAGCCGAAACCAGTAAGCTAAATATATAAAACTGGAAAGCGATGGAACAGCCGTGTCCAAATAGCTAAATACATCACCTAAATTACGTTACCAAGCACGGATATGAATGAGAAACTGAACCAAACCACTACAATAGGTCAGGGTGAAACCAATAAGCTAAATATATAACTGAAACACACCAAAACATCACAGTCCATAAAGCTAAATACATCACCTAAATTAAGTCAGCCAGCACGAAAATGAATGATACTATAGTGAAACAAGCTGAGTCCAATGAGCTTGCATAATTATACCAAGAAATTTGTTAGGTACCCATTAAAAAAAAAAAAATAGACATGAAAGTGAATGTAACAAGTAAATCCAGTTAGCAAGTAAGACAGAAGGAAAAAAATAGAGTAGGCTAATGTATATAAACGCGCTGGAAAAGGTTAGAACAATACGTGTAGTCTAGTAAAGTTAATCAAGAGAGCCTGGCAAAATTACCAAGAGCCTGGCAAAATTACCAAGAGCCTGGCAAAATTACCAAGAGCCTGGCAAAATTACCAAGAGCCTGGCAAAATTACCAAGAGCCTGGCAAAATTACCAAGAGTCTGGCAAAATTACCAAGAGTCTGGCAAAATTACCAAGAGTCTGGCAAAATTACCAAGAGTCTGGCAAAATTACCAAGAGTCTGGCAAAATTACCAAGAGTCTGGCAAAATTACCAAGAGTCTGGCAAAATTACCAAGAGTCTGGCAAAATTACCAAGAGTCTGGTAAAATTACCAAGAGTCTGGTAAAATTACCAAGAGTCTGGTAAAATTACCAAGAGTCTGGTAAAATTACCAAGAGTCTGGTAAAATTACCAAGAGTCTGGTAAAATTACCAAGAGTCTGGTAAAATTACCAAGTCTGGTAAAATTACCAAGTCTGGTAAAATTACCAAGTCTGGTAAAATTACCAAGTCTGGTAAAATTACCAAGTCTGGTAAAATTACCAAGTCTGGTAAAATTACCAAGTCTGGTAAAATTACCAAGAGTCTGGTAAAATTACCAAGTCTGGTAAAGTTAGTCAATCAAGAAAGTCTGGAAAAGTTAGTTAATCACGAAAGATTCTGGTAAAGTTAGTTAATCAGGAGTCTAGTAAAGTTAGTCAATCAGGAAAAGAGTAATATTAAGAGAAGTAAATAAGGTTAGCTCCCAGGAAAATAAATAAACTGAAGGACAAACGGTGGGATCGGTCAGGGCAAGGCCAATAAGCTTAATGTATGTACCGCGTCAAATAAACGAGTTAGCCATTGAAGGAGTGAAATTAGAAAGAGTTGGAGTAGGCTAGGCGAGCGAGAATCCATTTACCTGATCATACCCAGCTAAGTAAAGGAGTCTGCTTTCCTCTTCCTCCTCCTCCTCCTCCTCTTCTTCTTCTTTCTCCTCCTCTTCCTAATTTTCTTTCACTCCTTACATCTTTCCTCCCATCCTGTTTTTTATGTTATATCCTCTCAATTTATATGTACCAAGTTAAATATGCAAGTTACCCGTTGAAACCGTAAACTTGAAACACGATGCAATAATTTTTTTTTTTCAGCAAGGGGAAATGAAAAAATATATACTGGATAAATAAACAAAATCACGCTCTGTCGCAGTTCCCCCCAAAAAGCGAAAAGTTAAGAGCTCACGGTAGTTTGATAAGCTGAATATACAACGCTGAATAAACACTTTAGTCAGTGGAGTAATAAAACAACTCTGAATGAATAAGTCACGAGTGAGGGGTAGACATGCAGACACCAGCGAGCAGTCAGTCAGTCAATCAAAGTTCATCAGTCAGTAGTTAATCTCAGTCAGTAAGTCAGTCAGTCAATCAGTAAGTCAGTCAGTCAATCAGTAAGTCAGTCAGTCAATCAGTAAGTCAGTCAGTCAATCAGTAAGTCAGTCAGTCAATCAGTCAGTCAGTCAATCAGTAAGTCAGTCAGTCAATCAGTAAGTCAGTCAGTCAATCAGTAAGTCAGTCAGTCAATCAGTAAGTCAGTCAGTCAATCAGTAAGTCAGTCAGTCAGTCAGTCAGTCAATCAGTAAGTCAGTCAGTCAATCAGTAAGTCAGTCAGTCAATCAGTAAGTCAGTCAGTCAATCAGTAAGTCAGTCAGTCAATCAGTAAGTCAGTCAGTCAATCAGTAAGTCAGTCAGTCAATCAGTAAGTCAGTCAGTCAATCAGTAAGTCAGTCAGTCAATCAGTAAGTCAGTCAGTCAATCAGTAAGTCAGTCAGTCAATCAGTAAGTCAGTCAGTCAATCAGTAAGTCAGTCGTCAATCAGTAAGTCAGTAGTCAATCAGTAAGTCAGTAGTCAATCAGTAAGTCAGTAGTCAATCAGTAAGTCAGTAGTCAATCAGTAAGTCAGTAGTCAATCAGTAAGTCAGTAGTCAATCAGTAAGTCAGTAGTCAATCAGTAAGTCAGTAGTCACGAGTGGAAGGGAGACATGCAGACAGACCAGCGAGAAGTCAGTCAGTCAATCATCTATTCATTCACTCAGTCAGTAAGTCAGGCATTCAGTCAGTCAGTCGTCAGTCAGTCATGCAATCAATCAGTCACTATGTAAGTCAGTCAGTAAACAAGTCAGTCGGTCAGTCCTTCAGTTAGTCATTACGATATCGAGTCATTGTTAGTCAGTCAATCGGCAAGTTACTCAAATCAGTCAGCATGGAAGTCGTTTAGTCGGTCAGTATGTCAGTTAGTCAGTCGGTCAGCGTTAGTAAGTCAGTCAGTCAGTCAGTGCGGGGAGGGAAAATATATTAGATTAGTCTGGTAGTAAATAAGCCGGCCGGGAAAATTAATGAATAAATATAATTAGTGTGGGAGGACTTTTTTTCTTCGACGCGGTGGGTAACTCTCCCCCTCTCCTGCTTCACACATTCCCTATTTACCTTACTCATCCCTCACACATTCCCTTTACCTTACTCATCCCTCACACATTCCCTTTACCTTACTCATCCCTCACTCATTCCCTTTACCTTACTCATCCCTCACACATTCCCTTTACCTTACTCATCCCTCACTCATTCCCTTTACCTTACTCATCCCTCACTCATTCCCTTTACCTTACTCATCCCTCACTCATTCCCTTTACCTTACTCATCCCTCACACATTCCCTTTACCTTACTCATCCCTCACACATTCCCTTTACCTTACTCATCCCTCACACATTCCCTTTACCTTACTCATCCCTCACACATTCCCTTTTTACCTTCCCATTGTTTTTTTTTTTACCATGCTCATTCCTCCCACAATCCTTTTTTTTTCCTTAGTCATTCACGTTTTACTTCACTCCCCTTTTTCCATAACACCTTTTTTCCCTTACACTCATTCCTCACCCATTCCCTTTATCATTCCTCACCCATTCCAGACTTCATTACTCACCTACTGCCCCCCTCATATCCTCTGTTCTCCCTCATGTCACCTTTTCCTCCCTCATTTCACCTCATCTTCTGCTCCCTCTTCCTGACCCCCTCCTCATGTCACCTGGTCCATTGTCTCATCTGCCCCCTCATTCTTCACCCCTTCAATAACCATTACCCAAATCAATCAGCGAGTAAAGTTACCTGTCCATCCATCCACTTGACGTAATTAATTAACTTGACTGGACGGTGCATGTTAATAAGCTTACATGAGGAAATGAATAAACATTCGACATCATTTCTGAGCAGTGCACTAAAAAAAAAATAAGTTTCATCATTCTGTTTTTAGATAGATAATAAAGGTACAATAAGGTATAGATAAAATAAGACAAAAATGAGGAAACAATAGAAACGTTAAATATGATAAAATAGATAAGCAAGCATGAATTAATTAATATAAAAAGATGGATATAAGATAAAATATGGTATGGATAAAATGAGGTAAAATAATAAGAAGAAAAAACGAAGATAAAAGTAAGGGGCACACGCTATAGCTGCGCGTGGCCTCAGTGCTCATCTCCATTGCATTGCCCTCGAGGTAAGATAGATAAATAACTAAGAAAGTATAGATAGATCCATAACCTTCCTTACCTTACCCACAACCACCTCGGTCCCAAATTTCCCAACTCCACTAACAACCTTACTTTCTTCCCTTCTCTTCCCACTTCTATTCTCTCTCCCTCGTCTCCCTTTCCCCCTCACCTTCCCCTTCCTCTCCTCCCTTAACAAAACTACCACAGCCTTCCCCATTCTCTCTCTCTCTCTCTCCCTTTCCCCCTCATCTTCCCCTTCCTCCCTCCCTCCCTCACACCACCACCTTCACCAATCTCCTCTCCCTTTTCCCATCACCTTTCCCTTCCTCTCCGTTCCCCTTCCCACACCTTCCCCATTCCCTTTCCCTTCCTCTCCCTGCCTTCCTTCAACCATCCGCAGTCCCCCAACGCCCCCCCAAAGCCACCCTAAGCGATTCTTTACGTGGTTTTCAAGGACAAAGACCCGGCAGTGTTTAACGTTTAAGGAAGGAAGGGAAAGAGGGAGGAAGGATGGAAAGAAGGAAGGAAGGAAGAAAGGAAGGATGGTGAGAAGGAAAACAAGGCAGAGAAAAAGGAAGCAAGGGGAAAGAAGAAATAAGACATAAGAATAAGAAGAAACCAAGAAAGGATATCAAGAGGAAAAGGAAAAAAGAAAGACAAGAAAAGGAGGAAAATAGGAAAGCGAATGCAAGAAAAAAAGGAAGACAAGAACATGAAATCAAAAAGAAAGGGAAGACAAAAAGAATAGAAAGAAAAGGAGAAAGAAAAAGAAAAGGAAGACATAAAACCAAGAAAAGGAAGAAAGGAAGAAAGGAAAATAAGCAAGAAAAACACAAAAAAGACAGAAGAAACTAGGAATGCAAGAACACAGCGGCGGAGAAACAGGAGGCACACAAACTGACGAAAAAAATAAATAAAAAAAAAAAAGGCAAATAAGAAAACCAAAGAAAGAAGAAAATGGGAATAGAAGAGGACACAGAGGCAGAGAAACAAGTACACAAGCTGAAGGAGACGAAAAAGGAAAGAAGGAAGGAAGGAAAGAGGGAAGAAGGAAGGCAAGGAGGATGATCAATACTGCTCGCTGATCTAAGTAACACTGCACACGTATATACATTACCTGAGGTCACCTGAGAGAGAGAGAGAGAGAGAGAGAGAGAGAGAGATAATAAAGAAACAAGTCCCACGTTTCCCATTGTGTACAGAGTAAGAGGAGGTCACCTTTACTAATGGCCTCTACACACACACACACACACACACACACACACACACACACACACACACACACACACACACACACACAGCTTGACTCAATTTCGATGATATGCAAATTTACTTGCACTCTTTACTCTCTTCCTCCCCTTCCCTTCCCCTCACCACACCCATATCCCTCCCCCTCTTCCCCTCCCCTTCTTCCACTAACGCCTCTCCCCACTTCTCCCCTCCCCATTCTCCACCCCCAACCTCTCCCCTTCCACTCACCGAAACCACATCCCTCTTCATCTTTTCTTCCCCTTCCCTCCCCATCCCCTTCTTCCCCTCACCACACCCATGTCCCTCTCTCCCCTTCCTCTTCCCCTTCCATTCCTACCCCACTCCCTTCCTTCCTTCAACGAATTTCCCCGTCTTCCCTTACCATCCCTCTTCCACTTTCCTCCACACTCCTCCGTAAGTCATTAAAAGGAGGTAATGGAATGGAGAGAGAGAGAGAGAGAGGGGGGGGATGGGGGGGGGCATGCCCAGACAGACTTAATATGCGTCGTGGTTTGTTTCTGTGGTGAATTAACGAGGAAAACGGGGGACGATGCATTACCAGAGGCATTACGGAGAAGGGGAAACTAAGCTATTGTAAGGGAAATAAGATGCGATAGTCAAAGATAAACAACAAGGTAGAATTTAATAAAGGTGGGAAGCATTAATGGAAAGAAAGCATAATGAATGGAACATATACACAGTCCAAGAGGGAAACGGGGCTTAAAACAAAGGGGGAAACTAAGGTATTCTACAGTTTATAAGAAGGGATGGTCGAGAATATAAAGAACACGAAGATATGAATACAGATAGAAAGCAGTAAAAGGGAAAATAAGTTGTGAATTGGACAGACACTAAGCCATAAGGAGTAAACGGGGGCTTAAGCAAATGGGAAACTATGGTAATCTACAGTTTATATGAAGGGATGGTCGAGAATATAAAGAATACGAAGATATGAATATAGTTAGAAAGCAGTAAAAGGGAAAATAAGTTGTGAATTGGACACACTGAGCCATAAGGGGAAACGGGGGCTTAAGCAAATGGGAAACTAAGGTATTCTACAGTTTATAAGAAGGGATGGTCGAGAATATAAAGAATACGAAGATATGAATACAGATAGAAGGCAGTAAAAGGGAAAATAAGTTGTGAATTGGACAGACACTAAGCCATAAGGAGTAAACGGGGGCTAAAGCAAATGGGAAAATAAGGTATTCTACAGTTTATAAGAAGGGATGGTCGAGAATATAAAGAATACGAAGATATGAATACAGATAGAAGGCAGTAAAAGGGAAAATAAGTTGTGAATTGGACAGACGCAAAGCCATAAGGGGGAAATGGGGGCTTAAACAAATGGGAAACTAAGATATTCTACATGAAATGAGATAATAGTCGTGGATCTAAAGAGTACGGTAAGTAGTGATTTAAATGCATGAGATGTGATATTCCTGGCCATATGAAGAATACAATAGTAGGAATTTCAATGAGATGTGATATTCCTGGCCATATGAAGAATACAAAAGTAGGAATTTCAATGAGATGTGATATTCGTTGATCGTAATTTTGATATTCGTTGATCTAAAAATTACGATAAGTAGAATTTAAATAGAAAGCGGTGATAGAGAAAATGTTATATGAATGTGATATATGCTAATTCAAAAATGGGAAACAAGGGAATAATAAAGTAGAAATTCAAATATAGTTAGCAATAAGAAAGGTAGGAATTCGAAAAGGAATAATAAAGGTAAAAAACAGAATAGAAAAACGAAGGTAAGAATCTAAATGGAAATGCGGAAGGTAGGAATATAGTTCGAAATAAGACGAGAAATGAACAAGTAAAAAAAATGTAGGAAATTAATTAGAAAAACGAAGGTAAGAATCTGAATGGAAATGCGGAAGGCAGGAATAAAGTTCGAAATATGACGAGAAATGAACAAGTAAAAAAATGTAGTAAATTAATAGGCAGAAAAAAGCAGCACCGAAAAAATGAATTATGAATGGAAAATGGATAACGGGAATTTTACAGAGAGGAAAACTGAATAATCGCGTAGACCAGAAAACAACGTAATTATTTAATGAACGAGATGAACGAGAACGGAAAGGAATAAAGGAAACCGATGAGCGGGGAAAATTTTACAGATGTGCGAACAGTCGTGGAAAATATGATAAATAAAACTAAAACTAAAGAAATATTAACGACAAAAGCTGAAAAAAAATATTAAAACTAAACTACAAGAAAAATAAACAAATGAAAATAAAATAAAACAAAAAAGTCATAGAAGGCAACAACAGTAAAAATAACAAAAGAAAAAGAAAAACAAAACTGAAACAATCTACGAAATAAAAAGGAAAAAAATAATAAAAACGAGGGAGAAAAGTCGAGCAATTAAGAACTTGGGAAAAAAAAAAGCCAAAAGTGAAGCGAGAGAGAGAGAGAGAGAGAGAGAGAGAGAGAGAGAGAGAGAGAGAGATTTTCTAAAGTAAAAAAAAAAAAAGTTTGGAAAAGTAAATGAAAGCGAAACGATGGGCAAAGTTAAGAGCAGGCAAAGCAAGGCAAAGCAGGAAGGTAGGTAGGCAAGCAGGCAGGCAGGCAGGAACAAAGTCTGACGGAGGTAAAATGTAAAAGTAAACGAGGGAAGGGAAACAGAAGATAAGCCTTGAAACAAAAGATAAAGTTTAAACTCTTTTCACTTATAATACCGAGACTTTATTTAGCAGTAGTAATAGTAGTAATAATAGTTGAAGTGGTGATGGTGAAAGAAGCAGAAATAGTAGTGGTGGTAGTAGTAGTAGTAGTAGTAGAAGTAATAGCAACAACAAAAACAGTAATAGCTCAATGCGTAGTAGCTTCCCCCGTGCGTGTGTGTGTGTGTGTGTGTGTGTGTGTGTGTGTGTCAGTGCCTGGATACAGAGTGCCTGAGGGAAAGAAAGGGGGGGGGAGGAGAGAGGGGAGGCAGGAAAGTGGTGGCGTGGAGGGGAAGAGGGAGAGAGAGAATGGAGGGATGGGGAGGGAGAGGAAGTGGAGGGATGAAAAAGAGGAGAGGGGAAGGGAAAGTAGAGGTATGGGGAGGAGGGAAAAAGAGGTGGCAGAATGAAAGAAAGGAGGTGAGGGAGGAGGAAAGGAGAGGGGAAGAGGAGAGAGGAGGAAGGGAGAGGAGAAGAGGAGGAAGGGAGAGGAGAAGAGGAGGGAGGAGGAAGGGAGAGGGGAAGAGAGGAGGGAGGGAGCGGGGAAGAGAGGAGGGAGGGAGCGGGGAAGAGAGGAGGAAGGGAGCGGGGAAGAGAGGAGGAAGGGAGAGGGGAAGAGAGGAGGAAGAGGAAGGGGAGGGGAAGTGGAGGGGAAGTGGAGGGTCGTTTGGGCCGGTGACTCAGGTTATTCACCCCTAATGCTCCACCACCACCACCTCCACCACCACCACCACCTCCACCGAAACACAACCACCACCAATTATTATTTTTTTATTACCTCTTCCACCTTTAACACCATCATCATCACCACCTGCTCCACCTCCACCAATATCAACACCACATACCACCATCACCTCCACCAAAACACGTGAACCACCACCAATTATTTTTTACCTCTTCCACCTATATCGCCATCATCACCACCTGCTCCACCACCACCACCACCACCAATATCAACACCACACACCATCACCTCCACCAAAACACCACCAATTATTTTTTTACCTCTTCCACCTATATCGCCATCATTGCCACCTGCTCCACCACCACCACCAATATCAACACCACACACCACCATCACCTCCACCAAAACACGTAAACACCACCAATTATTTTTTACCTCTTCCACCTATAACACCATCACCACCTGCTCCACCTCCACCAGTCTCAACATACCACCATCATCTCCACATGTCATCACCAGCAACTATTTTTTTTTTTATTCCTTCCACCAGTAACACCATCACCACCATATTCAGTACCTATCACCACCACAACCATCATCATCATCATTCCTCGTTCTAATATCACTACTCTTCTTCTTCCACTTTCCCTTTTCTTCCTCCTCTTCCTCCTCCTTTCACCTTTTTTTTTACCTTCACTCACTCCTGCTCCTCCTCCATTTACTTTTTTTTTTTCTCTCCATCTCTTCATTCACTCCTCCTCCTCCTTCTCCTCCATCATTTAATATTTCCTCCCTCCTCCCCTCTCTCTTCTCTTCCGCTCTCTCTCTCTCTCTCTCTCTCTCTCTCTCTCTCTCTCTCTCTCTCTCTCTCTCTGTGTTTCCACCTCCTTATTTATCTTCCTTTCTTCCTAGTTGCTCTTCTTTCCCTTGTTCCCTCCTTTCCTTCCATAATTTTAACCTTTCTTCTCATTTAAGTCTTTCGTTATTCTTAATATTCGCTATTCCCATTATTTTTTTTTTTCATTTTCTTAGTGCGGAGTGATTTGCTGATAGTCTTATTGATGTTTATACTTGTAGAAATGTTTTGGGGGTGGGTTGCAAGCTTGATCCTATTGCTGAGATGTTCGGTGAGGGTCATAATAGACAACTGGGAAGGTTTAGAAGTGTAATGTTAAGTGCCAAGTGATTTGGTGACGGTTCTGTTGATGTGTTTGCTTGTAGAAATGTTTGAGGGTGGGTTGCAAGCTTAATCCTAGGGTCCTTTTCTTCAATCTTCCACCTCTTCCATCCTTCCTTAACCCTCCTTCCAGCTTCTTCCCTATTTATATTTATCTACTTTCTCTCCCTAGTACTATTTTCACCCCTTCATCTGTTTTTCCTTCTCGTCTGTCTTATCCTCCTTTACCTTCTTTCCATCGTTATTCTCCCTTGCCAGTTTCCTCCCTTTCTAATCTTTCTCCTTTTCTCTTATCAATTTCTTCACCTCTTCTTCCCCTCTTCTTCCTTCCTTTATCATTCCTCTCCCTCCCACTACTTTTTTTCACTCCCATTTGTTTTTCCTTCTCATTTTCTTATCCTCCTTTACCTTATTTCCATCGTTATTCTCCCTTGCCAGTTTCCTCCCTTTCTAATCTTTCTCCTTTTCCCTTATCAATTTCTTCACATCTTCTTCCTTCCTTCATTATTCCTCTTCCTCCTACCATCTTTTTTTTTCTCTTACCTCACACCTTTTTACTTATCTCCTCGTCTTTTATGTCTTCATCCGTTATCCCTCCTCTTCCTCTTCCCAGCTTCTTTCTTTCCTAATCTTTCTCCTCTCTCCTACCTCACTTTTTTTTTTATTTACCTCGTCTTCAGTATCTTCCTCCTCCTCTTCTTTCGCTTCCACTTTCCTACCTTCATTTCTTCTTCCTCCTCCTTCGCTTCCACTTTCCTACCTTCATTTCTTCTTCCTCCTCCTTCGCTTCCACTTTTCTACCTTCAATTCTCCTTCCTTCTATTCCCTTCCTCCTCCTCCTACATTCTATTCTTCTTCCTCCTCCTCCTCCTCCTACCTTCTATTCCCTTCCTCCTCCTCCTCCATTATATTCTTCTTCCTCCTCCTCCTCCTCCTCCTACCCTCTATTCTTCTTCCTCCTCCTTCTTCCTTCTCTCTCGTTTCCTTCCCTCCTCCTCCTTCCTTCTCTCTCGTCTTCTTCCTTCAACGTGACCTAACCAACCACCACCACCACTACCGTCCCCTGCCTCCCCCCCTCAAGCAGGTCACCCCCCCATCCCTCCCCCCACACCTTACCTGTCAATATCAGGTGTCATGCAGCTCACCTGACTGGAGGCAACTCTTCGCTATCTCGCCCAAACTGACGCACGTGTATGTTACCTTTAATCAACACGTGATCGACTGGGAGCACACCTGCACACACCTGACTATACCTAATGTCACCTGGAGGGAACGCACTTACACCTGACTACTTATGTAACTTGCACTCTTCATCTTCTTTACTTTGGTGCTTAGAGAGGAGGAGGAAACATAATATCACAGGAGGAGGAAAGAATCGACTGCCTATTTTTCCTCCCTCTTATTTTTCCTTCCCCTCCTCTCTCCTTTCTTTCCCCCTTCCACCTACTTTCTCCATCTTTTACCTCCAACCCTCCCTTTTTTCCCCTCTCGTTCCACGCTCATCTTTCTCTTCTTTAAGTTTTCCCTCCCTTCTCCTCCTCCCTCTTCTAACCCCTTCTCTCCTCTCTCTCTTTTCCTCTCCACCTACTTTCTCCATCTTTTTTTTGTTCTTTCGCTCCACCCCCTCCACTCCTATGGGAAATGGGAAGATAGAGAAAGGAGGAGTAAAATGTGAATAAAGATGGGAAACTATTAACGAGGAGCCAGGGAAGGAAGGATCTTGAGCCTATCACCAAGAAATAATTATGTAAAGACGAGTTTTATGATAACAGGAGAATAAAAGATGGGAAATAGGAAGACAGGGAAATAACTAAGAAATTAGAGCATATCAAGCATAAGACCCAGTTCATAATAATAATAATAATAATAATAATAATAATAATAATAGAAATAGACAATGGGAAACTGGAAATAAAGGAAGATATCGGAGCCTGTCACCAAGAAAATCTAAAGACGCACTTCATAAGAGTAAAAAAAAAAAAATAAATAAATAAATAATAAAAAAAAGGGAAATTGGTGAAAGTGGAAAAAAGGCAAGAAATTCGAGCCAACCACCAAGAAAATGTAAATAATGACGCACTTAATAATGAAGAAAAAAAAAAAATAAGATGGAAAATACGTATGAGAAAAACAAAAAGGAAAACTCAACCCATGACCAAAATAATACAAATGACGCAATAATAATAATAATAATAATAATAATAATAATAATAATAATAATAATAATCCCAACTTTTAAACACGCACTAAGACCACCATATTTGCGCCGCCCGGGGTAAGAAAGTCAGCCGCGCGTGACTTGTTGACAAACCGTGTGTGTGTGTGTGTGTGTGTGTGTCAGTCAGCTGTTTACCAGGCAGCAACACGGGGGTCTCTCATTCCCTTCTTCCTTCCCTCCTTTTCCTCCTCTTCTCCCAAAATATTCAGTTCCACCCATCTCTCTCTCTCTCTCTCTCTCTCTCTCTCTCTCTCTCTCTCTCTCTCTCTCTCTCTCTCTCTCTCTCACACCATGGCCTCCTTCCCTCTCGTCCATTTCTCTTTCCCTCCCTTTCATCTCTCCCTCCCTCCCTCCTCGACACACACACACACACACACACACACACACACACACGGATGTCCCCAGGGTAGGAGAGACCAACACCATCACCACCAGCTTTCCCTCACCACCATGGAAGAGGAGGAGGAGGAAAAGGAAGAGGAGGAGGAGGAAACATAATATCACAGGAGGAGGAAAAAAGTGACTGCCTTTTTTTCCTTCCCTCCTTTCTTTTTCCTTCCCCTCTTCTCTCCTTTCTTTCCCCCTTCCACCCACTTTCTCCTCCATCTTTTATCTCCAACCCTCCCTTTTTTTCCCCTCTCGTTCCACGCTCATCTTTCTCTTCTTATAAGTTTTCCCTCCCTTCTTCTCCTCCCTCTTCTGACCCTTTCTCTCCTCTCCCTCTTTTTCTCTCCACCTACTTTCTCCATCTTTTTCTTTGTTCTTTCTCGCCACGCCCTCCATTTCATTATTTAAATCCCTCCCTCCCTCCATCCCCACTTCTCCATTCTTTTCTCTTCCACCTCCTTCCATTCCCTCCCTCAACTTGCTTCTCCCTCTAGGCTTTAGGGAGCTGTTATTCTCTCTCTCTCTCTCTCTCTCTCTCTCTCTCTCTCTCTCTCTCTCTCTCTCTCTCTCTGGATACGAGGTGTGCATGCAAGCAGGTCACCTTGAGTATTCATTAACCTGTCTTTACCTGTGCGGCGAAACACACCTGAGCTTGACTAGTGAATGGAGTTGTATGGTCATATGCTAACATTTCGCCCCCAAAAGCACACGCATTTGACAAGGCTTTCGTAGAAGCTTTGGGGCATTTTCAGGGGTAGTTTTATGACCCTGGTGGTACTGTGGCCCTCCTGTACCGTGAACCTAAGGAAACACTCATTACAACCCGACTGATCTCATTTTCGGCATATTGGATATTGCTGATGTGAGGATTCGGACTTAAAAAAAAACTAATATAAGCAACGAAGAAAATCAATGTGCCAATCCATCATATCATTCTTATCATTCCTTCGTTCTTCGTTTTCTTTATCCATTCATCAATCAACTCTGCTCAGCCTTAATCAAAACAAGAGCAAACTATAACAAGCAACGAAGAAAATCAATGTGCCAATCCATCACATCATTCTTATCATTCCTTCGTTCTTCGTTTTCTTTATTCATTCATCAATCAACTCTGCTCAACCTTAATCAAAACAAGAGCAAACTATAACAAGCAACGAATAAAATCAATCAATGTGTCAATCCTTTATATCATTCTTATCATTCCTTCGTTCTTCGTTTTCTTTATTCATTCATCAATCAACTATGCTCAACCTTAATCAAAACAAGACCAAACTATGACAAGCAACGAAGAAAATCAATGTGCCAATCCTTTATATCATTCTTATCATTCCTTCGTTCTTCGTTTTCTTTATCCATTCATCAATCAACTATGCTCAACCTTAATCAAAACAAGAGCAAACTATAACAAGCAACGAAGAAAATCAATGTGCCAATCCTTTATATCATTCTTATCATTCCTTCGTTCTTCGTTTTCTTTATTCATTCATCAATCAACTATGCTCAACCTTAATCAAAACAAGAGCAAACTAAAATAAGCGACGAAGAAAATCAATTAATGTGCCAATGCATCATATCATTCTTCTCTTCACTCATCTATTCATTCCTTCGATCTTTGTTTTCTTTATCTATTCATTCATCGATCAAATATGTTTAACCTAAATCAAAAGAGCAAACTAAAATAAGCGACGAAGAAAATCAATTAATGTGACAACCAATTATATCATTCTTTTTAATCTGCCAATCCATTATATCATTCTTCTTTTTACTCTGCCAATCCATCTATTCATTCCTTCGGTCTGCGTTTTCTTTATCTTTTAATTCATCGATCAACTCTGCTCAACCTTAATCAAAACAAGAGCAAACTAAAACAAGCAAGGAATAAGCAAGCCGTGAACAGAAAAAAATCGATAAGTAAAGAATCATACAGGTAAGAGTAAGTAGATTGGTTAGGTAAGTACAGGTAAGTAGACAGGTAGGTGGGTTAAAAGTGAAAGAAAGGTATAGGTACGTAAGTAGGACATCGGCAACACCCAATACACCTACGCCTACCTACGCGCTCTCTCTCTCTCTCTCTCTCTCTCTCTCTCTCTCTCTCTCTCTCTCTCTCTCTCTCTCTCTCTCTCTCTCTCTCTCTCTCTCGTTTATCCCTTCTTCCTTTCACATCTACACTATTTTCTTCCCTTCTTTCCATTTATTCACTTTCCCATCTATTCCGTTCTGCCTTTTCTCTCTCTCTCTCTCTCTCTCTCTCTCTCTCTCTCTCTCTCTCTCTCTCTCTCTCTCTCTCTCTCTGGTCCACACAAACACAAGCCTGAACATGAAGGACAGGACAATAGCTTAACCCCCTTACCTTCCCCTCCCTCCCCTTAATCCTCCCCCCCCCACCCCCCACCCTTCCCTCTCCCCCTTTACCTACAGCTCATTCGTCACCCCTTACCGTTACCCTCATCACCCCAAACAGCTGCTTCCTCCCTCCCATGCATGCACCCTGATACCCTCCCCATCACCCTTATTTAATCTCCCCCTACATCCCTTTCTATTGTTTGTCACCCCTGCACCCCTATCTTTCATTCCCATCACCCCTACATTTCCCTCCCCATTGCTCTTATCTCCCCATTTTCCCCTTCTACTAGTTCCCATCTTCCCCTTCTTTTCCCAATCACCTCTACATCCCCTCCCCATTCCTCCCATTCTCTCTTCCTTGCTTCCTATGTTCGTTCCTTCCACTGTATGCTTCCAATCTTCTTAGTGTGATTTCTTTCGTTTCTTTCTTTCCTTTCTTCATTCCTTTGCTCCACTTTTCTTCCGGGTTCATGATTCTTCCCTCCATTCAGTTTACTTTATTTCCTCCATTTAGTATTATTTTCCTCTTCCCTTCGTATTTTTTTTTCTCTCACTCCCTTCCACTACCCATCCACAATCTCTTCCATCTCTCCATATTGTCCCCATTATCTTCCACCTTATTCCATCTCCCTTACCGTTGTTCCACCTCGTATTCCATATTCCATCGTATTCCACCTCATCTCCCTGGCAACTGTTCCACCTCATCCACCCTCCACCTCCATTCCCTTCCATTACCCATCGATCTCTCTTCCACCTCTCCATATCATCCCCATCACTTTATACCCCATTCCCCAGTCCCCTCCCTAAACATATCCCGACCCCCTTTACTCCCCCTAACCTCACCCCCCTTCACCCCCATCTACATACAAAGACTGTGTACGTATGTGATGCCTGCTGGAGGACACACACACACACACACACACACACACAAAGGTAGTTACACATCAGGCTATATATAGGAGATGGGAGGTCAACACAGAGAGAGAGAGAGAGAGAGAGAGAGAGAGAGAGAGAGATGTGGGAGGGTACGAGTTTTGGGCTAAGTAAACAAAGGGAGATGAAACAAAGCATAACAGTAAAGCGAAACAGGAAGAACAAACAATATGAAAGCAAAACAGGAAAACATAGGAAGCATAGACTAAAACATAGATAAAATAACAAAAAATATAAACAGTGAATAGGAGGAACTGAGGAAGATATGGATAAAGGAGTAACGAGGAAATTATAAAAAAGGGGAATAGGAAGAATAAGATGATACGGATAATAATGGGAAGAGAAAAGAAAGCAAATAATAGGAGTAACAAGAAGAAATAAACGAAAAATAATAAATAGCAACAAATAAGAATAACAAAAAAAGAAAATAACGAATGGGGGAATAACGTGAACGAAATAAAGGTCACACGAGGGAAGAATGATAAAGAGGAAGAATCATGAACCCGGAAGAAAAGCGGAAAGGAAGGAGAAACGAAAGAAATCACAGTAAAGAAGATTGGAAGCATACAATGGGAGGAATGAAGTGAACGGAGGAACCAAGAGAGAAAGGAAAGGACAGGGTGGAAGGGAAGTGGGAGAAGAAACGTATGAAGTTGGAATGAACGTTGGAAAGGGGAATGAAGGAAAAAAATAGAAGTAGGGAGGAAAATAAAGGAAGGAAAATGAAGAATAAGGAAGGAAGGAGAAGGTAGGGAAGAAGGAAATGAAGAAAGAAGTGAAGTAGGGAAGAGAATAAAGGAAGAAGGGAAGAGATTTAGATAAAGGGTGTAGGAAAGAAAAGGAGGGAAGGGAAGTAAGGAAGAGGGAAAGGAAGCAGGGAAGGAAGGTGGAAAGGTAAACAGAAGGAAATAAGGAAGAACGGAAAGGTAGATACGAATGGAGAGAGAGAGAGAGAGAGAGAGAGAGACGGGTAAACAGGGAAGGGTGATCGAGATGGATAGGACTAACCGAGAGAGAGAGAGAGAGAGAGAGAGAGAGAGAGAGTATTCAGACAAAATGAGGAGGGATTACTAGGAACAGAAACAGAAAACTAGTGTGGTGACGGGACATCTGCGTAGTGAGAGAGAGAGAGAGAGAGTCAAGGGGGGGTGAGGTGAAGGGGGATAGCAAAGCTAGCGGTCGCGGTGTCCCTAAGGGCCGGTAACTGGGTCTCTCGCTCTCTCTCTCTCTCGCTCTCTCTCTGGCGCTGTCGCTCTCTCTCTCTCTCTCTCTCTAATAAAACTAAAATATAAGCCATGTAATAACCCAAACGTTCTTACACACACACACACACACACACACATTTCTATCTTCATATTATTATCAATCATATTTTGTTCATTTGTTTCATTCATTTCATTAAATCTTCCACTGATGCGTATTTTCAGCTCTAGGGCTGCCTGGTTCTTCATACAATAAACCGTTTATCATTATTATTATTATTACACACACGCACACAGCTTTTCCACGTACTATAACACTCGCGGAGGAAGCAAGTATACACACAACGATAAAAAAAATATATATATATATATACATCCCAGGAAGCGTCACTGAAGGAAGACTTAGAGGAACAGGCAGGAACAATGAGTGAGGCAGGAAGCAAATGTGACACGGCCCTGGAGACAAAGGAACCTCGGAAACAGGTGTGTGAGGGAGGGGGGAGGGGGGGGGGGGATGAAGAGGATTAATTTATGCATTTACCAGCAGAGATGACCTGACGGATAAAAAGAAGCCGTTCACCCTCAATAATGGTACTCCAAAACATTGACTAACTTCAGTAACAAGAAAAAAAAACTTGCACAACTATCAATCTTAATTTATGACCGATTAGAAAAGAAGAAACTAATACTTCAAAACTTAATAAACTGTCCCTGAATATAAATAAAAAAGCTCCATCCATACTTGCAAAACATATCAATCTTAATTTATGCATTTTTTCCTTGCAGAGATGACCTGACCGGTAAAACGAAACCCTACAATTATACTTCAAAACATTAATGACAACCTTAAAAAATCCAGCCACTTAAAAAGAAAGAGATAAAGGAAGAGAAAAAGCATCACCCACACCCATCATAAATAAGTTCGGAGCTTCTTATGTCACCCAGCCCGCATAACCACATCGGCCAATACATTCAAAATAATCGTTAAAATCAATAACCAGAATGACAAATTGCAGCAAAGTCACTATCTTCACTTCGTCCACTTTACACAAAATTAATTACTAGTTCCACCAATCACACATAACTACTTTTTCAACGCAAACTGCTTCGGGTAACTATTATCCCTGACTATATGAAATTAACTCCCAATGAACTTTCCAGCCTATGTCTTATTGATTATGTTCTGTTGTTTGATGAGCTTGGATAGGCTGGTGCACTGGTTGGTGAGACCTTTCGGTTCTTTGCCTGATGGTTTACTCTAGCATGGCTCATAAGGAAAGGTCATCCAGGTAAGAAATCCAGGTAGGAACTAATACTAAACCCTTCCCTACTCGCTTAGCACTAGTTAGAGGACTGACAAGTATGAACCTATTGAACAATCTTACTACCATAAAATCCTTCCCTTCTTGTTCCCAGCAGCAAAGAGCAAGCCTAGATAAACTTGACTACCGCTTTCTCCCTCCCACCCATCCCTTTATATACGTACCATTAACTCTTGTGACAGGCTAGCTAGTTGTTCGCTTGTCCACTTGTCTTCACCCATAATATACATCACTTCCCATTTCCTTGTTCTCGTGTTATCCGCCTAGCTTATAAGTTACTCGCATCTTGCCTCGTTCTCTCCTTCACCCATACCCATATATGTAACTTCAATCTCTTAATATGGAGACTAATGAGACAGACTTGCTTCGATTATCCCCATCCTTACATCTAGTTTGTCCCTCCTTCCCTCTCACTACCTCGCATGATGAGTCTCCACCTAACAAAGGCCGAACACCTAAATCGCTTCCTCTTCCTTGTTCCCGAGCAGCAACAAGCTATTTAGCGACCTATTCTACCTACCCACCTTCTCCTTCCCTTCCTCCCTCCCATCCGATCTCCCCTTTCCTTTCTTCCTCTCATAACTCCTCAAAATAAACAACCACGACTTATAAATCCAGACAGACGGATTATAACACACGCAACATATCAATTAACAGCTAACAATTATTACCATCCCCCTCTCCCTCCTTTCTTTCCTTCCCTCCCTACCTCTGAAATCACAAACTAACAAAGGAGGCAAGACTAACATCGACGTATAAATCCACTAACAGCCGCATTATAACACACACGTAATAGAACTTAAGAATGCGATAACCACTTTTTATTACAACCCTCCTCCTCTCCCTTCCTTTCCTCTTCTTCATATAAATCACAGCCTCTTAAAACGACATAAGAACCAAGACAAACACAGCAACGACGTATAAATCCACTGACAGGCGTATTATAACACATACGTACGTAAGCAATAAAACGTTAGAATGCGAGATCAAATTATATCTACCACCATTTATTTACGACCTTCCTCTCCCTCCCTTTCCTTCCCTTCCCTCCCTCACCACCACCAGTTGCTTCCTTTCCTTCTCCCTCACCGTTTTCTACCCTCTTCCACCTTTCCTCCATCCCTCCACCTCCTTTATCATTTACTTTAGGGTAGATGGAACGGAGAATGAACAAGGAAAGGCACGGAAAGGTAACGGAACATCACAAAACAAAGGAAAGCAGTGGAAATATTAACAGATTCCTACTTTCATTCCACACTTCCATCTTTCTTTCATCATTCCACTATTTCACTTCTTTCACAGCAGATTTGGAACAAGGAACATCACGAGACATCTTCCATCTTTCCTCCACTTCTCCACTAGTATTATCACTTTACGTAGGTGATGATGAAGGGCCAGAAACATCATGAAACAAAGCAAATCAACAGAGAAATTCAAACAATTATCCCCACCACAAACCATCAACTATCATTACCATTTTCTTTCTCCTTCGCTGTTTTTCCGTCTTTCCATCTTCCCTCCACCTCTCCACTATCATTATTACTTTGAAGGTGATGGGAAGCAAGAAACACAAGAAAAAAGGAAAAACTATGTAAATATTCAAATACTTAACAAAATGGCTTCACAAAATCTATCGTTATCACCATCACCACCTTTTCTCCCTCGCTATTTTCCCTCTACCACTCATCCTCCACCTCTCTACCATCATTATCACTTACTCTAAAGATGATGGGAAGCAAGAAACACAAGAAAACAAAGTAAATATTCAAATTATTCCCAAACTAACTACACAAAATCCATTATTATCCCCCCTATTGCTCATCACTTACTTATATATCACACTTGCAACACTTATCATGAATTCTCACTTACGTTGGAAGTGTTACGGGGCAGGAGACGCGGAGGAAAGCGTTGAATAGCCGAGCACACACAGTAATATGACCCTAATGGCGGAGGTCCCTCGTATATATTGGCGCCAAAAACCAAAACAAGCCTCGCGGGAAAACGTTGCCAGATCACCGTCCTAACAACATCGTATTTTCCGCTTTATGAGCCTTAACTATTTCCAAAACCCATCAGTAATTAACGATTTTAACAGTAACAATAAGTGAATCTCGTTATTAGGGCCCAGGAGACATTTTATGGGTCGGAAATCGGGATATATAAGAGGCTGAGTACGACAATCTGACAACGTTGCTGGCGGGGCACATGGGCTCCTTCCTCGCCTCTGATTGGCTGGCTGAGGCTAATGGGGTCGTGTAAGAAGCCTCGTGATTGGTTGGTGTGTGGGTGGTGGTTGTAAAGAGGGCGCTGATTGGTGGATCCGAACCTCCTCCTGGCGCGGGTTATGCGATGCTAGATAAGAAATAGATTTTCTGTGACTTTAAATCCGTTTCTTATTATTTAGTTTATCGATTCAACGCTATTATGAGTCTATTTATGTGTGTTTAACCTAATTTTTCTTCTCTATGGTTATATTTCTTTATTATCTCACATATTAAACACAAAGAGAGGTAGAAAATAGCTTAAAAATGGTGATATATTTAAATTCATGAGCAAGGAGAACGAAGATTAGAGGAAGGGAGGTGAGGCGGGAGGGAGAGGGAGGGAGAGAGAGCGTTACCAACCCTCATGATGGCTCCTTTTTCGCTCAACAGGTTCCTCGCACTGAATAACACTATCTCTCTTCTTTAGTGATACTGTTTGTTTTAAAAGGGTGTTTAGCGTTCTTTTTCTACGGTTTCATTGGGTTATGTTTGTTATCTCTTAGGTGCTGGTTATGAGAGAGAGAGAGAGAGAGAGAAGGGAAAGAAAGAAAGAGATGCCATTTAGTTAGGTTCTTATTTCTCTTATTTTCCTTTGTTTACTTCCTATCTGTCTCCCTTCTCTCTCTCTCTCTCTCTCTCTCTCTCTCTGATTATTACGGAATCTACATAATATATCTAGTTTGTTTGTTTATTAATCTATTTTCTTATCTTCTTGGTCATGAGTGCAAAGAGAGAGAGAGAGAGAGTTCATGTTTATTAAGTTTGTCCGTTAACTCAGGAAATCTTCACTATGTCGTTTGCTTATTATTATTATTCATCTCTCTCTCTCTCTCTCTCTCTCTCTCTCTCTGGCTCCCGTTGCTCCTCCCTCTGCCTTTGGTTCCACTTCCTCTCTCTCTCTCTCTCTCTCTCTCTCTCTCTCTCTCTCTCTCTCTCTCTCTCTCTCATTTTCTACTCATCCTTTTCATTTCTCCCTCATATCTCTCCCTTTCATCTTCTCTTTCTTCTCTCCCTCCTCCTCCTCCTCCTCCTCTTCCTTCTTTCTCCCTCCTCTCTTTGTTCTTCCTTCTCTCCCTCACCACCACCCCATAAAATTGACACGTATATACTTCTCTCCCTTCCTCCCTTTCCTCCCCTTCTCTCCCTTTTCTCCCTCCCCCATTCGTAGTTTCACCTCTCCATTTCTCTCTGTTTACTATATTTCTACACTCATTATTTATATCTCCCCTTCTCTTCCCTTTCTTTCTCCTCTCTCCCCTTCCAACTTTATCCCCTCCCCCATATCCCCTTCTCTTCCATCCCTTCCCTTTCATTCCTCCCCTCACCCCTTCCTTTTTCTCTCTTTCATTCCCTCTTCTTTCCCCTTCGCTTTCTCTCCCCTTTCCTTATTTATCCCCTTCCCTTTTCTCTCCTATTCCCTCTTCACTCCCCTTCCCTTTTATCCCCCTCCACTTCATCCCTTACTAGCTTTCTCCCCATTTTTTGTCTCCCCTTCCCCTCCCCTCCATTATCCCCTTTCCATTCCCACTTCACCCCCTATGCTTTTTCTCCCTTCCCCTTCCTTTTTCTCCCTTCCCCCTTCACCTTAGTAGCTTTCTCCCCATTTCTAGTCTCTCCTTCCCCTCCATCATCCCTTCCCTTCTCCCCTTCACCCCCTACGCTTTTCCTCCCTTCCCCTTCCTTTCTCTCTCTTCCCCCTTCATCTCAGTAGCTTTCTCCCCATTTTTTGTCTCCCCTTCCCTTCCCCATCACCCCTCCCTTCACTATTCACCCCTTCGTAGTTTTCTCCCCTATCTTGTCTCCCCACCCCTCTTCATCCCCTCCCCTTCACCCCCAAATCCCTTCCATCACCTCCCCATTACACTTCTGTCACCCCCACTGCCATTCACCATTTCATACATCACCCCCATTCATCTCCCCATCACAAACAGACCGACCTATTAATCCTTTTTCTCCCCACCTTTCCTCCTCCCTATCCCACTTTCTCTCCCTCCCTTCTTCCTACCTAGCTTCCTTCTTCCTACCTACCCCACCCTTCCTTCCTTCCTTCCTTCCTTCCCCTTCCTACTCCCCACTTTCCTTCCCTCCTTCTTCCTCCTCCCTCCATTCCTTCCTCCCCACTTTCCTTCCTTCCCCCAACCTCCATGCCCCAACTCCTCCCCACCTTCCTTTCTCCCCCTACCTCCTCCCCTTCCTCCACATCTCATCATTCATAACCCACAAAATCACTTAATCCCCCCCCCCCCCTCTTCCACCTCCTCCTCTTCCTCTTCCTTCTCCTGTGCCACTCCGAGACGAGACACCCTCAGGAGAACGCCGAAGGGGGGTAAAGAAGAGGAGGAGGAGGAGGAGGAGGAGGAGGAGGTGGAGGAGGAGGGACAGGGGCGTGAAAGAAAAGTCGTTTGTTTTGTTTGTTTGTTTGTTGTTGATGTATATAGTTCTTATGACACACACACACACACACACACACACACACACACACACATACGTACACTGACATAAGAATAATAATGATAATATAACCGATGTATATACCTATTGATGCTTAGAGAGAGAGAGAGAGAGAGAGAGAGAGAGAGAAATAACAAACAGGTACAGACAGACTAAAGCAACAGTGTTCGTTACGTTCAAATCAGCTGAGCGTGGGAGGAGGAGGAGGAGTGGGAGAATGCAATAGGTATGAATCACCAACTATCCTTTTAAAACTGTCTACGAATTGTCTACTACTACTACTACTACTACTACTACTACCACTACTGCTACTGCTACTACTACTACTACCACTACTACTACTACTACTACCACTACAACTACTACTACTGCTACTACTACTACTACTACTACTACTATTACTACTATTGCCTACTACTATAACTACACTACTACTACTATTACTACTACTACAACTACTACTACTACTACTACTACTACTACTATTACTACTACTATTGCTACTACTACAACTACTACACTACTACTACTACTACTACTACTACTACTACTACTACTACTACTACTACTATTACTATTACTAACAAGGATATTAAGTGTAAGTAGAGCAAAGAGGAAAAGAAAATGTGAAGATAAGGAAATAATTTTGCAAGATTAATGAGAAAAAAAAAAAGAAAATGAGGATGAGCAAGATGAGGAGAGGAAAAAAGGATAAAAGTGAAGAAAAAGAGGAGAGAGAGAGAGAGAGAGAGAGAGAGAGAGGAACATGAAACGGTAAAATTTCCAATACACTCGCAAAAGTAAAAAAGGACAGTGCTCTCTCTCTCTCTCTCTCTCTCTCT